>NC_089595.1:79999423-80299423 GCF_019320115.1 Miscanthus floridulus | reverse complement strand
TAACAGTAAGATACTAGTTGTCGTTTGTTATTATACTTGAACAGAAAAGCTTTGCAATATTCATATAATTATGGGTGTGACATTTAGTATGCATTGTATGTTTTTTTTTTTTTATAAATGCTTGTATGTTTTTGTCCCTCTCGTGTCTGCGGAGATCACTGGAGTCTTATCTAGTGTGTTCGATTTGTCTTAAAATGTAGCTGATAAAAAAGTCCCTTTATTAGTTTCACTCCAGATATGTCTGTTTGTGGAATTCTATGTGTAATAAAATGCTCACAAAGTTTACGTATCCCAGTTTACTGTTAGCTGTGCAGGCTTCTTCTATTCTGATTCTTCGACCAACTTCATTTCACTCACGTTGATTGGAATCCCATGAAGATGAAGATGCGCGGGTCCTGTTCTACTCGCACAGCAATACAGCATATTGGAGCGGTTAGCACCGCCGGTCCAGGGAAGCATACGGATACACGGCCCTCAACTCAATCACCGATTCACCGGACGAATAATCATCATAATCATGACAGGTTTGCTTCAGTGATCCTTCTTCAGGCCGCAGCCTGCAGGACATCAATAGCATCGAGCAAAGCTAACTCCGAGTCGAGCCCTGCGTTCTAGCACTGGCAGCTTAATCGTGCCACCCTAACTAAGCTCTGGTTCACACCGCCAGCATGAACGGCGAACCACCTCACGCCAAAGGGCCTTGCCATCTGAACCGCTTCGCCGTGCAGGGATCGATCGGATGACAGATAGGCGGCGTGTTCTGCGCGCCATGCTCGATCGGAGCTCCGCGCGCATGCATTTGGGTTAGCTCCCTAGCTTCTCTGGCTCCATGAGGCGCAGGGATTCGCCGTAGAGAGCCAGTGTAAACGTCGCCGCGACGGCGATGGTATGTAGTGCATGCGCTACTGGAGCTGCGTTGGCCTGAAATTTTGTGCGCACGATCGATTGTGTGTGTATATATAGGTACACATATATCTTTCTTCAACGGTGACCTTCGACTGGTCGTGCAGCGGCATCTGCAAGTCCGTCGACAGGATGAGGGCCATCCACAGCGCCTGCGGCGAGGGCGACGGCGCCGTCTGGAGCGCCGCCATCTGATCTCTCATGATCCACCAAAACCATGATCAGCACCAGCTTCTTTTGAAGTTTGTTTTTTGTTTGTTTCCCCTAGAATTTTCTGGAACTTGGAAACCATCGTTATTCATGGACGGTAGCATAGCACTGTCTCAGAAATCAGAGCTGAGATACATCATACACGCTGACACGCAGGACCAGACACCTGCATTCTCGTGTGCTATTATATTGCCTCAGACTAGTGGAGTGCCTTTACTCTACTACCAGTACAAGAGGTGGTTGCAGCATGCATGATGCGTGCATGTGCTTGTGGAATCACAGGGTCCTGCTGTTTAATTTTGCAAGATTGCAATGGAGTTCGAAGAATTCCTTTTCCATTCGTGCTTTTTGCAAACTTATGACCCATTTATGTGAATAACATCAGTTAGTACAACTTACAACACCCAACAAAGTGTGCTGCTGCTACTGCAACGCGCCTTGCAGCTTGCATATTGAGCCTGGCTGGCATAGTGGCATAAGAAGGTCCTAAACATGAAAGGGAACAGCTAAACCTAACGGAAACTGCACACGAATCATCCACTGATGTAGCAACCTGCACTGCACTGCACCGCATGTGCATTATTCCGGGAAAAGTTCTGGCTAGGCCAAGGCCTGTCGTAGCCACCAAATTATGGCCTAAAGTTAGGCAAATGAGCAAAACAGGGCATCAGAAGAATTTTTAGTATTTTGTCAATTGTCCTCCTGTCACAACTTCAAACCTAACTGGTAGGGCACTCTGCTAAATCCGCTCGCAATGTTTGACAACCGGCCACTTTTCTTTTCTGCTTTCATTTTTTTGTTCTAAGCAGCTTATATAACAACTTTCAAAACTATAGGAATTGATTAAAATTTATGAAATACTGCTTCCTTTGATTTTTGGTTGAGTGTGCAGAGGATGCTATTAATAATTTTTGGACAGATCGCTCTTCTTTGAAGTGAGTGAAGGAGATTCTGTTCCTGCATGATTCATCGAGCTCCAGCCCTTTCCATCATAGCATCTTCTCTACTCCTGCATGATTCGTCGAGCTCCAGCCCTCTCCAGTCTCCACCGACGACATATCTCAATCTGTATCGTGGAGCTCGATTTACCGAAGAAGGAACTTGATTTACATGTCATCAACATCAATCCTGACGCCCACTGGATGTGTGCTACCTAGAGCTAGAGCAACAAGAAGCGCTAGTAAACAGTTTTGCGAGAGGTAGAGCGATCGCCGAGCGGTAAAGCTAGCGCTACGTGGAGCAAGTTTGGAATCACTACGAAACACAACCATCCTGCCATAGAACCCCTTATTTTAGAGTCACTTTCTACCAATCAAGCCCTAAGAAGGATAATCTAGATATTGAATCCCCTATTTAGAAAAATAGTGATATCATTTTGAGGATGTGAAGCACACACTCAACACACACATGCTAGAAACACAGCCATACTACCATAAAGTCACTAATTTTAGAGAACCACTGTCTACCAAAAGACCTAAAAAGGATGATCTAGGTATTGAATCCCCTATTTGAGAAAATAGAGATGTAATTTTGAGAGTGCAAAGCGCACGACACATCGTCTAGAAACCATGAGAGCCTAATGTAGTAGCACGCACGCATGCATATGTCCATCTCTTGCCACACACTATTAATTAATACCCTAAAATAGTAATTTAGCCTTGCTCGTTGCAGGTTTTTAGCTACAGCCATGGTTGCAAACACAAGACAACTATCTTTGTAGCCCCTACATCAAACAGCCGTAGCCCACAACACGACAACTAAAGAAGCTACAACGAGCGGGATGAATATTGTTAGACACAACTTGAGTCTCTCAAAACTCCTGGTGGGTCGGCAACACCAGCCATTTGACCACATATTGGTTTATACAAAGTTACCAAAAAATTATAAACCCTCTACGTTATGTGTGTGAACAAGATTAAACGGTAGAAGTAGGGTTGAGTTGCAGCTAGGGGTGAGGAGCAATTGAGGCTAAAAATAATGGTTTCATCGACTCCTAATTCATTTTGAGAGAAGAGAAAAAAAAAACATATAAAGAGAAGCTCTATCAAATGGGGCACGAGAGTTGTTTACCGAACGGGGCTGAGACACAAGTGTTGAACAGTCTGTGCTATACTGCTTCGGCCGGCGAACATGCGACGAGTAAAAAACGAACAAACATATTCAGCGTGGACACAATCGCAACAGCTAAAACAAGGCCGGCCGCGTGCATCCATCCATCAGTCTATTTACACATTACAAATCTCAATCTCAAGCACTCATAACACTCAACTCACTGCCCCTCGCATACAACAGGCTCCCTCCGGTGTACGGCCGGCCGGACGGCCGACCGGGTCAGTCCCATACAATCGCAGACTTCTTCGGTGTCACCATCTCGCTGTGCGGCGCCGGCCCTCCCCTCGAGAGCGGCCTGGCAGCGGGCACCATCGGCGCCAGGTAGTTGCCTACCCGGACGTACCCGCGCGCGTCGTACCGGCCGGCGTGGTGCTGCACGGGAACCGGCACGGGCGCCGGCGGGTACTGGTGCTGGTAGTGGTGGAAGTTGTTCTGCAACGGCAGGGGCCCCGGCCCCGCGCCTGCGTGCCTTGGCGATCCGCTCACGTAGCGCGGTATGCTGCCGTCCACGCCGTGCTGGTGCAAGCGCTGCGCCGCCGCGTCCAGGGTGCTGAGGTTGGGCGAGCTCCGGACGCGCTGCATCCCGAACCCGAACACGGTGGGCGGCTCGGCGCCCACCGCGTTGGCGCGCGGGGAGTTGCCCGCCGAGACGGCGCCGTGCGTCTGCGCGGAGAACGGCGGGCTCCCGTCGGGCGAGGCTGGCACGGTGGCCACGTAGCGCTCCTCCGGCTGGAAGTGGTGGTGTTGCTGATGGTGGTGGTGGTGGTGATGCGGGTGGAGGCGCGACAGGCCAGCGTAGCGGGCAGAGGAGGGCAGCACGGTGGGCGCGGCGGCGGCCGACGGGAGCGGCGTGAAGACGTAGACGCGGAAGCGCGGGGACGTGGTCGGCGAACGCTTCGCCTCGAGGCGGTCGTACTCGTCCAGCATGTGGACCAGGTCCTCGTCGCAGGTGACGGAGACGAGCACGTCGAGTTCCTCGGCGAGGGAGAGGAGCTGGTACTTGATGGCCGCAACCTCCGTCTTGAACATGTCCTCCACCTTGTTCTTCAACTCTGCACAGGGCAAACGACGAACAGGCCTGCTGATGAGAGCCGAAAGGGCAGGTTACGGAGCGCGGCTCCCCACAACGGATGGAGAAGGCAAGGAACACCCACCGCGGAAGCAGATGGAGCGAGGCACGGCGACGACGCGGGTCTCCCCGCTGACGTACTTGAGCACGCCGTCGTGAGGGCGGGGCACGATGCGGCCGCCGAAGCTGCAGAGGATCTTGATGCGCCCTCCACCTCCGCCACCGCCAGCTCCACCCGCGCCGCCGCAGATGCAGGTCGGCGAAAGATGCACGTCCTCATCTGTGGTCGTGCCCTCGGACTCCGTTGTCGTCACCGTTGCCGGCGCACCCATCGCGTCTTCTATCTCGGCCATGGTGTCGCTTCACCCAAATTCTCACTCGACGGAGGCCAGCAGCAGAAGCAGAGCACGCGAAGAGATGACCCGTAACAGAGACCTGCGCAGTAACCGCAGCACGATTTTATCAACTTGCACAGACGGCCCTCGAGATCGAGACGAATCCCATAGAAACATGCTTGGTATCTGGAGCACACAACAATACAAAGATTCTTTTTTTTTTTTTTTTTTACTCTGATGACTAGAGTATGAACCCATATCTTGGGGGGAAAAATGACCTAACCAAGCAAATACTGAAATACGAGATGAACTCACACCAGAACGGCCAAAGAGGTAATGTTTCCCTAAAGACTAGTACGAAAAGAGGATCCCGAAAGCAACAACCACTTCAGCATCAAGCCAAGCGTGCGGACATGAAAACGCCCCACGAATTCAACAGGGAATGGGATGTGTCATGTCTGGCGGAGCAATTAGTTGAGCGACAGCACATGAGATTATCAGCCTATCAGCTCCATCCAAACCAAATTGGAGACCGACATTATACACTATTAGCTTGAAATTATCAGCTTGGCTTATCATAACCGTATTTTTTTTCCCACAACAAATCAGCTTAAGCCGGTTTATCAGCCACAGAAACCATGAGCCGAACAGGTAGATGCTGAAGACAGCGTAGCTATTATACGGCGTGTCACTGTTGTTTGGGTGCAGAAGCACGAGTCACTGGCGTGGCGTAGCTATACGGTGTGTCACTATGCTCAAATCAAATTGCACACCAGGCTTGTTTCATCGATAATTGTTAGTAAAAAAACGGATGACTTGAGACCTTCTTTTGATTAGCTGGGCTAATTGTCCTGGCTAATACTCCAGCTTAAGCTAATTGTTAGCTGGCTCAAATTAGCCATGTATTTTTTTTTTTGATACAAGAGCTAACAGATAGGTGGAATCATACGTAAAGCCAGTTCAACACTTGGAATTGTCCCGCTCACTACGTGTGCTACCAAGAGGTAGGATAGCACAGGACATTCTGGTCTTTTTGTTGTGGATTGACGATTTTAGTCTAAATTAGCTAGGTCTTGACAACAAATAATCATGGATCTTAGCTAATTTTTAGTCCACCTGTTAGTCCTCTATTTAAAGAGTTTTCTTATAGTTAAAAATTAGTTCTCTATTTAAAAAAAACCTGAGACAAATAATCATGTCACACCGGCCAAAATATTTACATCGTTCGCGATCAAAAGGTGAGTCGTGCCAAATTGATTGAAGTGACTCATGGCTTATCTCTTGAGTCACAACAAAACGGTTTAGTATGATTAAGTTGGGGAGTCACGTCAAACTTTTCTATTGTCTTATTATACATTCCGTTTATTCTAAATAAGTTGTTTTGATTTTTCTATATACTTAATTTTTATTATGTACCTAAACATAGCTTCTATCTAGATATATAACAAAACAATATACCTAGAAAAACTAAGATGACTTATAGTTTAAAACAAATGAGGTAATATATAATAGTGTTAAAAGAAAGTGTCAGTATCGCTAAAAGCCAAAAGGTCTAGAAGTTAACGAAATTAATCGAAAAAGGAAGATTATGACTATTTATTTTAATGATCATGTAATTGCCTAGATTTAAGGGAAGAGTCCATGTCCGATATAATTAACTTATAAGAAAATTTAGAATTTCAAAAATAAAATTAGTAATTTGATTTCCGTACTAATAAATAAAGATTCCATATCAAGCATAAACGATAACTAACTAAATTTATATTAGTACTAAAAGTGCATTTAGACCTCTAGTGGGTTTTGGTGGTTGAATTACAAAATAATGAAGGACCAATTAGTTTGGTGAGCTTTTGGATGAGTTTTCATTACAAATAGTTATTATTATCAAACTCATATCGTATCTCAAACGAAGAAAAGGCAAGCAAATTGATAAATATGTGTTTTCTTTGCTTATTCTTGTGTTTTTGTTGAGCAAGTTGACTTTTGGAGATTTGCTGCCCTGATCTACTTGTTCTTGTGTTTGTGGTTGTAGATTTTGGACAAATCAACTTAGGTTTACTTGGTTCAGCTATGAAAAAGTTGTTGTGAGCTATGAGTAGTGGAAAATGGTATTGTGATTTCTGCTAGGATTGAAATAAAAACATCTAATAAACAAAACTTAACTAATTAATAGATAAGATTTGGAATTTGAAATAGGAAAAATAGTACTTAACTATGATAGATCTTAGTTTCTCGTTTGAACCCCCTGTAGGTTGATCTGACACGTTCCAAGAAGACCAAAATAATACACACTTGTTTTAGTGATTATAAAATGATTTAGATATAATCAAACAGTCTATGCCAAACATGATAAGTGCATAGCTTAATTGAGAATTAAAATGTTTAAAACAGTAAATTTTATATCCATACAAATTGAGACGAAGCAAGGTACATAAATGAAGAGTGCATGTCGTCAAGCTTAATAAATAGCTAAATCTGTAACAAAAATAATAATAAAATACTTTCCATGTTCCCATTTATTAGATTGGAAAGAAAAAATATATATCTAAATAACATACTTGTAAATAATTTAATTTGTGGATCTGACATCCATCCATGCAAGCAAGTTGGCAGGTGGAGCTCAATTCTTCGCAAATTTGAGGTGATTTATTTGATGCAAGTTAGCTATATCTATAGGAGAGACAGAGAAGAAGATTAGATGGAGGCTAAAAGCCATCTGCGATGCGCTTATATTTAGTTGATATATCATGGAAATGCTTGGTAGATTGCATCAACAAGGGTTCTTCATTGAGCAATATGGGATGGGCTATCATATTATGTCACGGATCAATATGGCAATTCAAACACGCCTATATACATAACCGTTGATTAATTCTGTTCGATAAATGATAGCACAATACCGACAAGGTTAACAAGGAGAGCATGGACACCGTTGTACAAGTTGAGTTTGCATAGCTCAATGTCACAATGGGCCTATTTGGTTGGGTGGCTAACCCCTAATCAGGCTCCAGGAAGCCAACTTTTAACTGTTTAGTTGTCTGTAAATATCCTGAAGCCAGGCCTAACTAAGCCAACTTAGAGGTGTAGGCCTGGCCCTGGAAAAATGAGATGGGGATCCGTTTTTTGGGAGCCTAGCTTGGCCAGAGCTCTGACTCCCATCGTGTCACCTCCCGGTCACAACGTGGAGGTCTGGGAGCGGACGCTCGACGATGGAGGCTCGATCCGAGGAGGACGACAATGCCAGCGTGCTCCAGCCACCAACTCGGAGGATCCCACGGTGCTCGACGGTGAGCTCGCGAGGTGGCCGTGCTCCGACGGGCGTTGGGGAAGGCCGCTTTCCACCTTTGCTGGCGAGCGCCCCTTCAACGGCGAGCTCCCGCGGTGGCAGGGCAGGGTCCCATGGGTGTTGGGAAAGGCTGCTTTCCACCAGGGGAAGTCGCCAGTGAGCACATCCTAGTGCGGGCTCCGCTCGAGGCCGAAGAGCAGCAAGGTGATGATGTCGCGGAGCCTTGCTGCTATCACGTGCGCCTTGGATCTGGCTTGAGGAACTAGGCCAGCGCGCCGTGGATCCGCTTGTGGGCGGCGCCCATCAGGTCCAGGATGCTCTTCGCCCATCGATGACGCCAGCAGAGGCATGATTCGAGCGGACATGAATGTGTTGGATTACCATGATATCTATAACTTCATATCTTATAAACCGATCAGGATTGAAACAACCGATCTATAACCCTACCCCCAGGCTATATAAGGTGGGTAGGGACCCCCTCGTTTGGATCGGATCATACGCAATACAATCCACAAAGACACAGGATGTAGGGTATTACGTCAAGCCAATGGCCCAAACCTGTCTAATCCTCTGTCTCTTGTGTTCTGTGTCACCATCCAGTTTTCTCACGCGCATCTCCACCGATTTATCTACTACCATGAGCATACCCCTTGGTAGACTACCGACCAGATTTCATCAACAATGGCGTGGCAAGTAGGGGTGTGCGTGCTGAATTCATGGCGAACCAGATGGACACCTTTTTGAGCTCCATGGCCCTCCTCGAGCCGGGCCAGATCTTCACGGTCAGATCCATGACCTAGATCATCGGCCCCAACGACAACGGGGAGATTGTGGAGGCGATGCAGGATAACCCTGCGCCCATCACGCTAATGCCTGCAATGACATCTCTGATCCCAGCCCCCGCTACTGGGTTAGGAGATCTATCAACAATGATGATCTGATCGCATCCATCGATCGGGTCATAGACCGCATAACATAATGCTAGCTCCTCATGGATTTGGTCCTAGACCAATCTAGAGCGAGTGACGATTTTCCTGCTCTCCAAGATCACCAAGCTGCTGCGACCGAGCGACCTGCTTGGCCACATCGTTTGAGACGACCAGATTCCAATCTTTTGATCATGGCTACTCCGAAGGGGCGCACGGCGTAGCGCCGACCGCTTCCCGCTACCGGCCTGCGCCTAGCCGACTACGAGGATCTGATGGAGAACCCGCTGAGGCCCCATCCTTTTAGGCTAGAGGGTGTGGGATTTGCGTACCAAAATGCCATCCACCACCTCTTCATCGACCACATTGAGCGTGACCACACCACCAATCTCTACATGATCGACCCTATCGCAGAACTGACCAATTTATAAGAGCACAAGTACAATGGCAGCCTGCAAGCGGTCGAACTATCATACTTGAGCCCATATAAATCTGGTAGTCCGTTGAGTACTACGACGGGTCTCGATAAACGATCCACATACAACTAAGATCGTATATGATTCAACATACATGTCACATATTACATAAAGTTCACAGATATAGTTCCTTCATCAGAGTATGAAATAAAGTTATTACAAACCAAGTTCGATAGAGAGTAGCGAAAGGAAATTAAAGTTCAAAAGTAGCATTTGCCAACATAGTTTAAATATAGTGCCTACACATGATTACAATCCACAAAAGCATAATAGAGGGATTATTAAAGATGCCTGCCTAAGGCTCACTCATCCACAGCGGAATAGAAGCAGTTCTTGCAATAGCCATGATAGATGGTATCATCCACAACAATGAGAATAAAACCCCGAGTATGAGAAGGTACTCAGCTAGACTTACTCGTCATAAACCAGAAATAAATTGACTCCAAGGATTATGCAAGGCTGTATAAGTGGAGGTAGCTTGACAACATTTTGCATAAAAAGCGATTAACTCGGTTATACAATTATACTTTGGTCATCGAGTTAATTATAGCTATTCATCTCTAGATTAGCAACTATCATGTGCCAAACATGTGGAATATCATTTGATAACATACAATAGTAACCATAGCAGGTGTAGTAATTCCATGTTTATCCAAACCATCATATTCCATAATACAATTACTACGATATTGGTACTAGCTAAGTTTCTCACTATCTAGGAGAGACGGTGATTCAAATCGATTTCAACCAGCTGGGAATTTATTCCTAATACAAACCCAGGCAGACCAGATCATTAGTCACCTTAGGTCACCTTTGGTACAACTCAGGTCCACATTTTGTGGGTTTGCCCAGCACCGCACAATCAGGGACTGACGGTAGCCAGGTCGCTCAAGCCATGCCTGCCCACGGTCCCAGACTAGGTCGCTCAGGTCATGCTTGCCCATGGTCTATTGATCCGCTCCCCGCACATCCTTACTTCCTCTAGTGTGCGCACTTTTACAGAGCGGGGCTCGACCTAAGTTGAGCTACTCGGCTTTGTGGTCAGAACGAGTTATCCGGCCAGCTCAGTGATAGGCATGCGTTCAATCTTGTCAAAAAGCACCAACAACGGTATGGTCCTTAATCAACATAGATGGGGATAGATCCACACCCAAGACCTCCATGTCTTGTTGCTTTTCTATCGACTTTCTGCCCGATCTCCATTCATTATTAACACATGGTTATTTCCATGATAGCAATATAGCCAACTGTGCTTTGATATCACCTATATCTCGCAGGTGATAGAAAATCACCTGACTTCTACCGGTCTAAGCATGGCTAAGCATATATTCGATCCTGGACCTACATAGGGTTAAAGGTGTATATATCTAGACAAGGTAGTTCCATGCATCAAGTATTTCCAATCAACTCTTATAACCTAATGCATCAAACATAAAGGACTCAAGTAGTATTTTGTAAAACACTGGGAGACTTAGAATGCTCCGAGGCTTGCCTTTGAGAAAAGAGGTGGGGCGGTGATCTAGGCACTCAGGGAGCTCTTCTAGAGTCTGTTCCTCTCCTTCTAGAGCTGCGGCTTGAGGAGTCTCTTGCTGATCTCCTTCCTCTTCTTTGTTGAATTCCAGCAACGTTATCTCCTCGGTCGATCCTATATGTATGATCATGGAATAAGATATCACGAATGCATATATGCTGACACGTATAGTATGATAAAACGTGATGAATGCATCCTCACAAGTATTTTCCATATCATGGTATTAAATTAATAGCAAGTGCATCATATTCTACTGAGTAGGTGCATATCTCTTCTCTATTACTTAAGCAAACACTTCTGCAATTTATTTACCGAACTACAAAACAATAGGTACTCATTTTAATCATAACCAGAGTTATACACATCGAAATCATATAGTTGTGGACATTTTGGAAATCTTATGAAATTGTCTACAACTTTCTTTTAATACTCTCAAAGTGATTCAACAGTTATATAGTTCAAACAAATTAGTCAATCAAATCTGTTTGGAAAGTAAATATTTTGGACAGCAAACTTGTAAGACCTAAAACTCTTAAACCCTAAGGCCTATGACTATGATAATTTAACACAAGGTGGATTAGTAAGCTATCTACAACTTTGTTATTAACAAGTTTTACATAAAAGGCCATTATCAACATGAAATCATCTGCACAACCGAAACTATATATGCAACCACTTATTTGAATTATACAGTAACAATTAATTAGTTGCATACAACCAATTGCTTCTAAGCCTTACTATGAACATAAACAGTTACTATGCATCACAAGAACCATAGAAAACATCATGGTCAAACCCAATTTAATTACTTAAATGCCTTTATTAATTTAATTAAATAATTAGGGGAAATAACAACATACACTCAATGTGCACAGTAAATTTTCTGTCAAAATTTCAAACCATTTGGACATGTATAACATCCTTTACAAAAATGACAAGCTAGCAAGGCCTATTTTAGTGAAAATAGTAAACCCTATAGAAAGGTGTCAAACAACAGATTATATATTTTTAGTAGCTTCATACTAGTCCCATGCTACTATACAAAAAATTGCATAGCAATATGTTACATATTTTTATCCCTATAATTTTTCTTAGAAAATGCCATTTATTAATAGATAAATAGAAAGATCATATTTCAATCAAGTTTACTGTAAGCTTAATATTTTTTCTAGCTAGAGAATGTCAACACAAGACTAACAAAATTAGAATCACAATTTTATCACATTTCTAGCTCAAGATATATAATTTACAAGATTGTAAACATTCAAATTTATCTAAATATATTTTAATAACCAACAAAATATTACAAATTGTAGATATCATATTTTTATAAAATACTACACTTCATAAGGAACACAACAAAATTTGGTTCACCAAAAATGGACATCTACAACTCCACTTATGATTTTGCAAAGTTGGTATAAAAATCTAGAAAAGAAATATCAAAATCTAGGACTATAGACACAGATAGGTGGGACCCAGCTGCCAGCGGACCCCACAAGTTAGTCAAACCAGAGCAGGGGATGGCGGTCGACCGGTGGTAGCTCACCGACGGTGAATCCTCCAGCGAAACCAACCCCACAGTGATGTTCCTCACCCTCTCCCATATCGATCCATGTAGGTGGTTAGCACGGAGGTGCACTGGAGGTGGCTCGTCGCCGGCCATGGCGGCATGGCGGCGCTGCACGACGGTGCGCCGGTCATCTTCGGCCATGGCAAGGCTCGACGAGAGAGGCTATGGTACCACAGTGCTCAGGCGAAGCTGTTAGGGCTACTCTAGGGTTAGGGGATGCGCTTGGGATGCCTGGCCATGGGCATGTCTGCGCGGTGGTGGAGCTCACTCCGACGAGGTTCACATGCCAGCGATGTCTGAGCGGTAGCGGTTAGATTAGGTGGGGTAACAACATCTACAAACCATGGGAAAGACAATGCGCAAGAAAAGAAGCTTGGAGGAATGGTGGTGAGCTCGGGCCACGGCGAGCTCATGATCTGGCAAGGCGCCAGTCATGGCGGCGGCGACAGAAATGGCCAATAGGCCCTCACCTTGGCTCGAACGAGACTTTGAAATGGTCAAGGAGGTAGGGTGAAGCATGGCATGTCTACAGGTGTGAGCACTTATGCAATGGTTGGCTGGTGGAGGAGCTATGCAGTGGCAACTGGCTCGGTAGCAATGGCGGAGGCGCGACGCTTGGTTCTCGAGTGAACTGGCGAGGCGAGGAGACGCGAATGAAGACATCACTTGAATCAGAAGACGCATGGGGTTGAGGTGTCCATGACGGCCTGACTAGTGGGGGCGACACCGACATATGACTTCCACTTGGCGTGGCTAGCCTAACGGCGGTTGACAAGCTAGCAAGGCCTATTTTAGTGAAAATAGTAAACCCTATAGAAAGGTGTCAAACAACAGATTATATATTTTTAGTAGCTTCATACTAGTCCCATGCTACTATACAAAAAATTGCATAGCAATATGTTACATATTTTTATCCCTATAATTTTTCTTAGAAAATGCCATTTATTAATAGATAAATAGAAAGATCATATTTCAATCAAGTTTACTGTAAGCTTAATATTTTTTCTAGCTAGAGAATGTCAACACAAGACTAACAAAATTAGAATCACAATTTTATCACATTTCTAGCTCAAGATATATAATTTACAAGATTGTAAACATTCAAATTTATCTAAATATATTTTAATAACCAACAAAATATTACAAATTGTAGATATCATATTTTTATAAAATACTACACTTCATAAGGAACACAACAAAATTTGGTTCACCAAAAATGGACATCTACAACTCCACTTATGATTTTGCAAAGTTGGTATAAAAATCTAGAAAAGAAATATCAAAATCTAGGACTATAGACACAGATAGGTGGGACCCAGCTGCCAGCGGACCCCACAAGTTAGTCAAACCAGAGCAGGGGATGGCGGTCGACCGGTGGTAGCTCACCGACGGTGAATCCTCCAGCGAAACCAACCCCACAGTGATGTTCCTCACCCTCTCCCATATCGATCCATGTAGGTGGTTAGCACGGAGGTGCACTGGAGGTGGCTCGTCGCCGGCCATGGCGGCATGGCGGCGCTGCACGACGGTGCGCCGGTCATCTTCGGCCATGGCAAGGCTCGACGAGAGAGGCTATGGTACCACAGTGCTCAGGCGAAGCTGTTAGGGCTACTCTAGGGTTAGGGGATGCGCTTGGGATGCCTGGCCATGGGCATGTCTGCGCGGTGGTGGAGCTCACTCCGACGAGGTTCACATGCCAGCGATGTCTGAGCGGTAGCGGTTAGATTAGGTGGGGTAACAACATCTACAAACCATGGGAAAGACAATGCGCAAGAAAAGAAGCTTGGAGGAATGGTGGTGAGCTCGGGCCACGGCGAGCTCATGATCTGGCAAGGCGCCAGTCATGGCGGCGGCGACAGAAATGGCCAATAGGCCCTCACCTTGGCTCGAACGAGACTTTGAAATGGTCAAGGAGGTAGGGTGAAGCATGGCATGTCTACAGGTGTGAGCACTTATGCAATGGTTGGCTGGTGGAGGAGCTATGCAGTGGCAACTGGCTCGGTAGCAATGGCGGAGGCGCGACGCTTGGTTCTCGAGTGAACTGGCGAGGCGAGGAGACGCGAATGAAGACATCACTTGAATCAGAAGACGCATGGGGTTGAGGTGTCCATGACGGCCTGACTAGTGGGGGCGACACCGACATATGACTTCCACTTGGCGTGGCTAGCCTAACGGCGGTCGGCCATGACGGCGTGGGCACGACGGTCATTAGAGACGCACGATCCGGTCTAACGACGCGATTTAGTGAAGCTCCAACTCCTAATCCATGGATCATTAGCAAATTCTTCCTTAACCAAAGTCATAGCACTATATACCATCTCCAATTTATCTTAAAGGATCAAGGCCTAATTCACAATGAATAGTGAGTAAAATCATCCCAAAGTTGGGTATGTCAGCACTGCAAACTCCAAATGACTTAGCAGATTTCTAAGTGTTGAAAATAGGGAAATCTTGATTCTTGTGAGCTAAATTCAAGCATGTTAGGAGCTAAACTAGCCTATGACCCAAAAATAAAAGTTATTGCCTTGCTCAAATACTACAACTTTGCTTTAGTGAACACATCCATGAAAAGTCTCTATGACATAGTTCAACCTAGGTGAAACATACTACGTTCAAATGATGGCTTACACTAGAACTATGACTTAGTGACCAAACTAGCCCTAGTCATGAATACCAAAGTTGTTCATAGTGACATGCTAAACATGTTTAATGTATTCCTAAGGTCACACAATCATTTTATGCATTGATTACACATGATACTTCCCAGGTTAACAAGATATCATCACTTTAGGAGCTTAATTAGATAAAGTGACCCACATGAACATGGTTCCATTAGTCATCCCAAGTGTAGATAAGGTGCTTTAGTGGCCAACATCAACCATTTACACTTATTCACTCATGGTCATAAGCATACACAAAGGAAACAAAATAACAAGGCATGTTTCAATTATATGTTTCACATGTAAAAGCTTATATATGAATGCTTGATGCTTGTGCTCATGCAATGCAAGTCAAATTATGGAAGCCTAACACCTAGGGTGTTACAGCCCCTCCCCCTTATAAAAATCTCATCCCGAGATTTGTAAGACCTACCATTCTTGGAAAAAGGCGGGATAAACCTCACGTAAGTAATCCTCCCGTTCCCACATGGCATCTTGTTCACTTGTGGTTATTCCACACCACCTTGTAGAACTTAATGATCTTACTTCATGTTACTCTTTCCATCTCTTCTAACACTCAGATTGGCTTCTCTTCATAGGTCAAATCTAACTGGAGCATAATGTTGGTGGGTGCAATAGCTTCCTCAGTCATACGAAGACATCTCTTCAACTGAGAAACATGGAAGACATTGAATATGGCACTCATCTCTGGAGGAAGTTGTAACTTGTAAGCAACATTCCCTTTTCATTTAGTAATCTTGTATGGCCCTACATATCTAGGCGCAAGCTTCCTTTTCACTCCAAATCTTTGTACTCCCTTCATGGGTGACACTTTTAAGTATACATAGTCTCCCACTTCAAAAGTCAGTGGTCTTCTTCTTTTATCAACATAACTCTTTTGTCTTGACTGAGCTGCTTTCATATGCTGTTGGATAATGCACACTTGCTCTTCAGCTTCGGTGACAAAGTCAATGCCAAAGTATCTTCTTTCGCCTGGCTCAATCCAATTCAATGGAGTTCTGCATTTTCTACCAAACAAGGCTTCAAACGGAGCCATCTTGATACTTGCTTGATAACTGTTGTTGTACGAGAACTCTGCTAAAGGTAGCCATTTCTCCTATGAACCCTTAGAAGATATAACAAAAGCTCTCAGCAAATCTTCTAAGATCTGGTTCACTCACTCAGTCTATTCGAAAGTTTGAGGATGGTATGCTAAACTTCTGATTAGTTTAGTCCCCAAGGCCTGGTGCAAGTGTTCCTAGAAACAAGCTATAAACTGTGGTCCTTGATCTGAGATTATAGCTCTAGGTACCCCATGTAGTCTCACAATCTAAGAAATGTATAACTCAGCATACCTCCTAGCTATATACTCTGTGTTCACCAGTATAAAATGTGCTGACTTGGTGAGACAATCTACAATAACCAATATTGAATCATGACCTTGCTGTGTCACTGAAAGGCCTATGATAAAGTCCATGCTTATTTCTTCCCATTTCCACCCTGGAATGGGTAATGGCTGAAGTAATTCGGTGGATTTCAAATGAACAACCTTTACTCTACTGCAATTATCACACCTAGCGACATAGGTGGCTATCTCTTTCTTCATCTTAGTCCACCAAAAATGGGTTTTTAAATCTTGATACATTTTGCTACTGTCCGGATGGATAGACAACTTGGACGAATGAGCTTCCTCTAAAATTTGATTTCTAAGTTCATGGTCTTTTGGTACCACAAGTTGGTCCTCAAACCATAGCACACCTCTTTCATCTAATCTGAAATGCTTGGTTTCTTGTTCTTGCATCTTTCTCTTGATGTGAAATATACCTACATCTATTTTCTGTAGTTCTATGATTTTGCTCTCAAGCGAACAACTAATAGTGATATTGTGTAGTACAATAGGATGTAACAAATTAAATCCATCTTCCAACAATGCTTCCAAAGTGTTGCAATGAGATTTTCGACTAAGTGCATCTGCTACAATATTGGCTTTCCCTGGATGGTAGTGCACTTCTAAATTATAGTCCATCAGCTCTAACCATCTTCGTTGTCTCATATTCAGCTCAGGTTGAGTGAAGATATATTTGAGACTTTTGTGGTCCGCATATATATAACATACATTGCCCAATAAATAATGTCTCCATATCTTTAATGCATGAACAACTGCTACAAACTCTAAATCATGCGTAGGGTAATTGACTTCATGTTTTCTCAACTACCAAGAAGCATAGGTAATCACTCTTCCTTCTTGCATGAGCACACACCCCAAACCTATACCCGATGCATCACAGAACACATCGAAAGGCTTTTTAATGTCGGGTTGTGCTAAAACAGGAGCTATAGTTAACAGAGTCCTTAGGGTGTGAAAAGTTGCTTCACACTCTGGTTTTCAATTGAAATTTTCATCTTTCTAAAGTAGCTTAGTCATGGGCTTAGCTATCTTGGAGAAATCCATAATGAAACGATGATAATAACCTGCTAACCCTAGAAAACTTTGAACTTCATGAACTGAAGTCGGGGCCTTCCAATCCATAACTTCTTGTACTTTAGATGGGTCTATAGAAATTTCATCTCTTGATAAGATATGACCCAAGAAAGGTACTTTGCTCAACCAAAATTCACACTTGCTAAACTTTGCATATAACTTATGTTCCCTCAATCTAGATAGAACAACTCTCAAATGTTTTGCATGATCTGCCTCATTCTCTGAATAAATCAAGATATCATCGATAAACACAACCAAGAACTTATCGAGCTTGGGCATGAATACCAAATTCATCAAGTACATGAAGTAGGTAGGAGCATTCGTCAATCCAAAAGACATGACCAAATACTCATACAAGCCGTACCTAGTGGAGAAAGCGGTTTTAGGTATGTCCTCTGGCCTAATCTTTATCTGATGATAGCCTGACCTTAAGTCAATCTTGGAGAATACCTTTGCTTTTGCCAACTGATCGAACAAGATATCAATACGAGGCAAAGGATACTTATTTTTTATGGTCATAGCATTAAGTGACCTATAATCCACACACATTCTCAAGGACTTGTCCTTCTTCTTCATAAACAAAGCTAGACATCCCCACGGAGATGAACTAGGTTGAATGAGACCTTTGTCCAATAGTTCTTGTAACAGAATTTTAAGTTCAGCTAACTCATTTGGTGGCATCATATAGGGTCTTCTTGAGATAGGTGCCGTACTTGGCACTAACTCAGTCTTAAATTCCACATCCTTATTAGGTGGTAAACCTGGTAACTCATCTGGGAATACATCAGGAAACTCACAAACCACTAGGATATCACATAGGGTAGTGGCTTGGATAGCACAAGCCAAGTGTTGGAGTTCAAACTTTCAGGAAAGTGGTACTAAGAAAGCATTACCTCCCTTGGGTTCTCTCAACATAATTGTCCGAGTGCTAGTGTCAATGAGAACACCATGATCACTCATCCATTTCATGCCTAAGATCACACTTATGGATAATCTAGGCAATATTATCAAATCCATTGTATACTCCCTCCCTTGTATAGAGATGAGCACATTTCTAACCATCTTATTTGTAGAGATAGTAGCCCTAGCCGAATTTATACTATAACCACCCTTTCTTACCTCAATTACTTTCCGATCATGTCTAGATGAAAATGCTTAGCTCATAAATGAATGAGAAGCTCCATAATCAAATAAAACGATGGCAGGATGTTTGTTAATAAGAAACATACCAGCGGTGACAACCTCTCCCACAAGAACCTCTTCAACAGCAGTGTAGTGCACATATCTAGGATGTGTCTTAGGATTTGTCTACCTCTGATTTCCTTGGTTCTAATTGTTGTTCTTCTTAGGATGGGGGAATTCCTTAGCCCAATGACCCACTTGATTACAGTTGAAGCAGGGTTGGTTGCTCTTGGGTCCTATGGAGCTTCCTTGCCCTCCGTTCCCCTTGGGTAAGGCAATGGTGAATGCCTTACGAAACACCTTCTGAGGTCGGTTGGTCTGAGCTTTTGGTGGAGGAGGCTTGAACTTGGGCGCTGGTGGTCGAAATTGTGGCCTAGCTACCATTGGAGCTCTAGACTGAGAAGACCCAGAGGCACCTGCCTCAGTTGCCCTCTTGCGGCCCTTTGCTACTACATATAGATTGTTTTAGTTCTCCTGAGTTAATGCATCACTAATGAACTCATTGTAATTAGTGCACTTTGAGTTGGCCATAGTTTTTATCAACTTAGTGCCAAGACCTCCCTTGAAGCTTTCTATCTTCTTTTCTTCAGTATCAACAAAACCCAGGGCATAACAGGATAGGTTGTTGAAAGCATGCATATACTCAGTAAGGGTCCTTGTCCCTTGTGTGAGCCACATGAACTCCGCTGTCTTCATGCGCATTAGCCCTGGGGGAATGTGATGTCCCCTAAAGGCTAACTTGAACTGCTCCCACGTGACCTAGGCATTGGCGGGTAGAGATGACAAGAAATGGGTCCACCAAATCCTGGTCAGTCCCTGTAGCTAATGGGACACATATTCTGCCTTCTGATGTTCTATGACCATCAACAGATGGAACTTTTGCTCAATAGTGTTGAGCCACTCATCCTCC
The DNA here is from genome assembly GCF_019320115.1 of Miscanthus floridulus. Taxonomy (NCBI): domain Eukaryota; kingdom Viridiplantae; phylum Streptophyta; class Magnoliopsida; order Poales; family Poaceae; genus Miscanthus; species Miscanthus floridulus. Next base: position 80,279,768 of record NC_089595.1, on the reverse strand, counting down.
TAGAGCGGTTCCTCAGCCACCTTGAAGATAGAAGGCTTGGTGTCTAGAAAATCCTTGAAGGTGTTGTACTAGTTTGGCTCAGGCCCCTGTTGCTGTTGGCGGGCGTGAGCCGTGTTCTGCGGAATGAGGCGTAGGGTTTCCTCCATAGTTCTCTTACTTCCCAGAAATTGTGCAAAGAACTCATTAGGAGACGGTGGTGGTAAGTCACCATTATTGCCCTCTTGGCTGCTGCCTACTCCAGCACAAGTGCGAGTCATCTGCAAAGTTGCAACAATAAGTGATTATTGGATGATGTCAAGAGATTGCAGATGAATTGTATAATCATGCCAAACTAAAATTACTGGAGAGAATCTTAAATTCATACAATAAAAATAGAGGCATAATAATTCATTCTCGCAACATAACATCACCAATTTGATCACTTATCGGGCTTCCAGCGTGTTAACATACTAGTCACTAGGTGACTCTAATCTTCATTATGGTCGCTATCGAGGTCGGAGATAGGATCATCCTCATCCTCTAGCTCTACTTCATCCTCATCCCAGCTGTAATCTTCTACTAACATTTCTGGATCTTCTTCTTCCTTATTAAGGATCAGGTGCAGTTGGTTGTTCAGATAATGCACCTCATGCTGAAGATCCATCACTACATGCTGGGCCTATGCAAGCTGCTAGCGTAAGTCCCTCTCAACATGGTCCTGCATGGCGCTCATGGCGTGGGTCCTATCTCGGATCAATGCATCACGATTGTGCTGTGCCCATACTGCTGTGGACGGATCCACCTAAGGAAAAACCCTAACGACATTGCCGGTAGGCTCATCCCCATGTTGCTGATAGATTTGATTCAGTACCTCGAAGGCTACTACTTGGGCAGCCTCCCAAGAAGTTCTTCCTTCAGATTCCGCCTTCCATTCCTGCCAGAAGGGTGCTTGAGTATGAGCTGGTATGGTCAGCTACACTTCATACCATGGCTGTCCCTCCAAGTATACTTCATTCTAGTGATAGAGGAGCGGTTCATAATACCCCACAAAGTGCAAGACTCTCCAAAGCAAAGCAGGAGTTCCAAACATTAACAGGAAACTCTCATGAGACAAAGTCATAATAGATAAGAGTTACATAACCGAGTAAGAGATCTATAAGGGGAGGAACAATGCAAGTATTAATTAATTATTTATCATGATGCATGCATGTTCCATACGTCCTTACAAACTTAGGAAAAATATTTCTAATGACATACATGGTGGCATACATACGTTCTCTCATATATAGCGTAGCTAGTTGGGCTACATGTTTCGTTGTTAGTGTACCTGCATAAGAGTTTCATTTCAGCCCAACCCCACAATTATATATACAGAATGTAAATATGGTCTCTAGGTTGTAATCTAAATACTTCCATATATGTATACCCATACATATACTTCCGTATCAAAGCTTCCCGATGACAAGTTATTACCCATAATTAAATACGCACCATACACACATGTAAGCATGCATACATAGTCATACCAAAGCTAGCTCTCCCCAACCACACGCTCACATCTTGTAGTCATGCCACTCATCAACTTACCTTCTTACCTTGGCGTAGAGGCATTTGATCCATACATTACCACTCAAGTGAATGACATCCATATAATAGCACGCCGTATGGACGATGAAAGTAAAACCCCCCCATGTTAGTACTTAAGTAGCCACCTAAGAGTCCTTAACTAGGCATAAAGAAGGTGATCACTAGCACACTTTAGATTTCAATTCTAGATTTCAAATACCTATTTATATAGCTATTAGTTACTAGAAACTGGTTTTGAAAAACAAAAACCTTTGTTTTAAATACACATGTGGCAATTAATGTTGAATCTTGCTCTGATGCCAGCTATCGTAGAACCGACCAATTTATAAGAGGACAAGTACAATGGCAGCCCGCAAGTGATCACACTATCATACTTGAGCCCATATAAACCTAGTAATCCATCGAGTACCACAACGGGTCTCGATAAACGATCCACATACAACGAAGATCGTACATGATTCAACATACATGTCACATATTACATAAAGTTCAAAGATACAGTTCCTTCATTAGAGTATGAAATAAAGTTATTACAAACCAAGTTCAATAGAGAGTAGTGGAAGCAAATTAAAGTTCGAAAGTAGCATTTGCCAGCATAGTTTAAATACAGTGCCAACACATTATCACAATCCACAGAAGCATAATAGAGGGATTATTAAAGATGCCTGCCCAAGGCTCACTCCAATTTATCTTAAAGGATCAAGTCCTAATTCACAACGAATAGTGAGTAAAATCATCCCAAAGTTGGGTATGTCAGCACTGCAAACTCCAAATGACTTAGCAGATTTTCTAAGTGCTGAGAATAGGGAAATCTTGATTCTTGTGAGCTAAATTCAAGCATGTTAGTAGCTGAACTAGCCTATGACCCAAAAATAAAAGTTGTTGCCCTACTCAAATACTACAACTTTGCTTTAGTGAATACATCCATGCAAAGTCTCTATGACATAGTTCAACCTAGGTGAAACATACTACTTTCAAATGATGGCTTACACTAGAACTATGACTTAGTGACCAAACTAGCCCTAGTCATGAATACCAAAGTTGTTCACAGTGACATGCTAAACATGTTTAATGTATTCCTAAGGTCACACAAGCATTTCATGCATTGATTACACATGATACTTCCTAGGTTAACAAGCATATCATCAGTTTAGTAGCTTAATTAGATAAAGTGACCCACATGAACATGGTTCCATTAGTCATCCCAAGTGTAGATAAGGTGCTTTAGTGACCAACATCAACCATTTACACTTATTCACTCATGATCATTATGGGGGTATGGCCCCCGATATCCATAAGACAAGACATGGGCCGCACCATCAGAGGTGGCCCAGCCCACAAGATCAAGGCATGCATGATGCTGCTCGGCGTGCACCGTAAGATATTGTATAGTACCAATTAGGATACTTTCCTTGTAACCCTACTATATAAGGAGAGGTAGGGGTCCCCTAGTAGACAAGATATAGACATCTGCTATCATGCAATATCATATGATAGCTAATACAAACCAACATACCACAGGAGTACGGTATTACATCGTACTGACGGCCTGAACCTTTCTAACTCATGTGTCTCTGATGCCTTCTTGTTCTTGATCTCATGCTCCACTGCCGATCAATCTACCTTCATGGGATACCCCTCGGAGGACTGCTTATGATATTCTATCGATAGTTGGAGCGCCAGGTAGAGGATTGCGTGTTGTTTCCTTATCGAACAAGATGGCTTTTTCCACAGGCTCTGTCCCTCCCGTAGCCTGGCCAGATCTTCATGTTTGGATCCATCTCATGGGTCATCAATGCTGATGGAGTCAGAGAGATCATCGAGTCGGTGCAGATCGATTCTACGCCGATCACCCCCATACCTGTGACTATAGATCTGATCTCAGAACTGCCTCCGAGGTCGCCTTCATCAACAACTCACCGCCCGCTTCATCGCTACTAGAGGAGGCAGATCAATAGTGATGATCTGATCGCATCCATCGATCGTGTCGGTCTTAAGCTCGTCGATTGCCTCTCCATCATCGAATTGGCTCTGGACACTCTAGTTTAGTGCTGACCACCCTCCGATCTAGATCTATCAAAGGCTGCTCGGGAAACTCTAGGGGTTACGGCCCTACCATTTGGGTTCACCAACGCTGCCACCGCTTACCAACATGCCCTGAGGGGTAGATTCACCGACCAGGTTGAAGACGTCCATCCTCTCGCCAACCAGATAGCGCCATATGCCGCCGACCAGACGTTCTGTCTAAAGCTAAGTGATGCTTTAATATTTTTCTAAATATTCTCCAATTTTCGTTAATCGCCATAATGTTTCTCCGAGCTGTTTTCTCCATGTTTGTTCTCCAAATGATTTTCTGAACCCCCGAACAGTCCTGTTGATGCTCAGACGCCTCCAGAGATGACCCTATCTTCGGCTCCTCCCTACACGTGCATGAGCGCCTACCCTCTGCATTATGGGTGGTCGGCAGCGGCTCCTTAGTGATGCATGTTCCTCCTACACATGCACTGGCTTCACGCTCCACATTATGGTTAATAGGCTAGCTAGGGCTAGAGACTCAGCTACACACTAACTATTTTGGCGGTTTATATTAAATACATCTTCACACCAATTAATCGCTGAGCTACTTACACTATTTCATCGCCATTGTTGATTTTTCTCTAGAGTTCATATATTTGTACATCATGTACTACCTGTTCCACATATTTGTATTACAGGATCATCGGACCACCTGGTGCTCGGCCTTCTCCATCGATCAACTAGTCAGACCGCTAGGTCCATAGACTTCATCGCTGACCAGTTGATCGGACTGTTCGCCGGTCACTTCTACTCAATGTTTACTTTGCCGCCGACTAGTTGACCAGACTGTTTGTCGCTCGTGCTTCATCGCCAGCTACGTCGGTTACTCCTCGGCCCTTGGATTCTTTGTGCTCGAGGACTAAGTGGGCACACTTCACCCCACTTCACCTTGTGGACATCGCCAGTGGTGCCGATAACTCCTCGATGCTCGGACATTGCTAGCTACACCAGGAACTCCTCGGTGTTCGAACATCGCCAGCTACATCGAGGACTCCTTGGTGCACGGACATCGCTAGCTACACCAGGAACTCCTCGATGCTCGAACATCACCAGCGGTGCTGAGGACTCCTCAGTGCTTGAACATCGCCGCCTACGTTGGGGACTCCTCGATGCTTGGACATCATTGCCTATGCTGAGGACTCCTCGGTGCTCAGACATCACCGCCTATGCTAGGGACTCCTCGATGCTCCGACATCGCCAGCTACGTCGGGGACTCCTCGATGCTCAAACATCGCTGCCTACGCCAGGGACTCCTTAGTGCTAGGACATCGCCGCCTACATCGGGGACTCCTTGGTGCTCGGACATCGCCGCCTACATCGGGGACTCCTCGGTGCTCGGACATCACTGCCTACACCAGGACTCCTCAGTGCTCCAACATCACCAGCTATGCTAGGGACTCCTTGGTGCTCGAACGTCGCCAGCTACACCGAGGACTCCACGGTGCTCGAACATCGCTCTTGGTGGTTGGATCTTGTATGTCTCATCAGTGTGCTATCAAGCTACTCCATGTTGTCAAGCTACTCCATGTTATCAAGCTACACCGGGGACTCCACGGTGCTCGAACATCGCTCTTGGTGGTCGGATCTTATACGTCTCAATCAGTGTGCTATCAAGCTACTCCATGTTGTTCGGATCAGGGTGCTGATCTTGGGCAACACATCTGGGGTCTTGATACGTGCATGTTGGATGACGTCAACAAAGCTTTCAGACTTCTTTTTCTTTGACCCTGCTACAAGATTCATTCTTCATCTTCCAGCAGGCTCGGGGACTAAGTGGGCACACTTCACCTTGCAGTGAATGTGTGCTTTTCTCATCTCGAGGCTACACCCAAGGACTGGCTGCTGCTCGGCTAGTCCTCTATTTTCTGACCCTGGCACCACGTGACTACGTCACCCACTATTAGGCTCAGGGACTAGCTGTGGGGGTATGGCCCCTGGTATTCATAAGACAAGACATGGGCGTGCACCGCAAGATATTGTATAGTACCAAATGGGATACTTTCCTTGTAACCCTACCCCTCCAGACTATATAAGGAGAGGTAGGGGTCCCCTAGCAGACAAGATACAAACATCTGCAGTCACACAATACCATACAATAGCTAATACAAACCAACAGACCATAGGAGTAAGGTATTACGTCATACTGACGGCCTAAACCTGTCTAACTCATGTGTCTCTATTGCCTTCTTGTTCTTGATCTCACGCTCCACTGCCGATCAATCTACCTTCATAGGATACCCCTTGGAGGACTGCTGATGATATTCTGTCAACAATCATAAGCATACACAAAGGAAACATAAAATAACAAGGCATGTTTCAATTATATGTTTCACATGTAAAAGCTTATATATGAATGCTTGATGGTTATGCTCATGCAATGCAAGTCAAATTATGCAAGCCTAACACCAAGGGTGTTACAGACCTGATTGACTTTAGTTAGCCTGCTCCTGTGGTCAACATGGTGGCTATTCGCTAGCTCCTAGACGATTCCCATCTTTCGACCAAATCTCTCCATAACTTTCTGAACGAGAGCCTCGATAATTATTTCAAAGGCTCAACCAAGACCGTATCGAGTTGCCCTACTTTCCCTCCAAGGTTTGGGGATGTGATTTTTCATGTTAGCCACGATAGCGTCACCATAGAGGGAGAGATCGCTGAAGAGCGTGAAGCTCGTCTAGCGAAGAACATCGATTGCCAACACCACTGAGATACAGAAGTAGCCCAAAGGGCCAACGAGGATAGTCATGGCCCGCCCCACCATCAGCGTAATCTAGAAGAAGCTTCGACATGGTGGGTGATCAGCTAGTTTACCAGACTCCAAGCACCAATCCAGCCATCACTTTCAATGAGATCAACAAACTCCCTTACACTCTAGAGGTCGAGAGGGTTCGGGCACATATCATAGTTGTGTTGGTCCAAGTCAATGAGTTTTGGAATGATGCCCTATCTTATTCTACCGCATCTACTCATAGTCATCGCTCTCGCCGTGATGAAGGAAGCCAACATCATGGTGTCGATGACCCCTGATCTCGGGCCAGAGGTCCCTACCTCTATAGAGGATCCAGAGGCAACTATGAAGCTAATTCATGCCATGACGCACACCCGCCATGCCCTAGGGAGGTTAGGGTGGCAACCGCAACTAGGAGGTCAATCAACCCCTCCCTCATGACCACATCAATGTCGACGTAGATGTCCGCGGCCGCATCAAAAACCGCTGGTCCGCATGCTACGAAACAGAGATGGAACATCGCTAGCAATTCGACGCTGAACATGAGGGATTTGCTGCCCATCAAGCACCACTCCCTACCAGCGCATCAAGACTTCGCCCCTTCACCGAAAGGCTCCGAGCCATCCGGCGACCTGTGGGCTTCAAGGTCATTCGTGTTAACACCTATGACGGAATGGCCAACCCTGCTCAGTGGCTAACTCTATACGAGATCATTGTGAAAGGCACTAGGGAGACAAATACATCATGGTGAACTATCTTCCTATCATGCTCAACCAGTCTACAAATAACAGGCTCCTCAGCCTGCGGGAGAACTCCATCTGATCTAGGGACAACATCAAGAAAGTCTTCACCGATAATTACATGGCCATGTGCAAGCAGCCTGGTACCAAGTACGACCTAGAGAAGCTTCATCAGTCCTCCGAGGAGTCCCTACGTGACTTCATCAGGCACTTCTCGGTGACAAGAAACTCTGTTCCCAACATCACTGATGTCAAGGCCATCACCTCTTTCACCAAAGGGCTCTAGCATGAGCAACTCCATGGAAAGTTGTACCGCAAGAGGCCGCCTACCATAGGTGAACTGATACAAACAACAAACGGATATGCCGATGCTGAAGAAGTTGAACAGGCTGCCCGCTCCACTCACCACCAGCGCCACAATGATGACCGTCGTGAAGACAGGCACTACGACGACCGCAACCATCATTGTGATGATCAAGACCATCGCGATGACCATGACTACCGCCAAGATGACCATGACCCCTGGTGTGACGACCGCTCGAACAGCTCGAGAGGTAGACAACGCCACCGTCGTGGCCTGATAACTCGATCAACACTGCCAATACCTAGGCCAAATGCACCTACGACACTGACTTTGGCAAGCTACTGGATGGCCCATGCCCTATCCACAAGGATGCCAAGCACACCATGTGAGAGTGTAGAGGCCTAAATATAGCGCTCAGTGGAAAATCATCAAAGAAGCCATGGCATGATGACGATGAGATCGAAGATGGTCAGGGTGGAGAACGAGGCAAGAACAAGGGCCCAACCTACCATGACCCCACCAAGACCATTGCCACCATCTTTGGTGGGCGAGCTGTCTCTGAAGACAAAAGAAAGCAGAAGCTCATAGCCTGACGTGTCATGTCGATCGCCGCATATGACGGCCCCATCATTGATCCCAAGTACCTTGACTAGTCGGAGCACCCGATCAAGTTCTCCAGGGCCGATCAGTGGTCCGACATCCCATACCTAGGGCATTTCCTACTCGTCCTAGATCCCATAATCAAGGATGTTCGCTTCCAGAAGGTCCTCATCGATGGAGGGAGCGCCCTCAACATCCTCTTCACCGAATCTATGGAGGAGCTAGGGCTCAAGAAGGAAGACCTCACCCCATGGACTCTCTATCCTAGGGAATCATTCCTAGGAAGGCGTCCCTACCCTTGGGACATATTACACTGCCGGTTCCGTTCGGCACCACCAAGCATTTTCATGTCGATTACATCAACTTCCACATTGCTGATTTCAACATGGCGTACCATGCCATCCTTGGCCAACCAGCTTTTGCCAAGTTCATGGTCATGCCGCACTATACGTACCTAGTGCTAAAGATGTCGATGGAGTAGGGGTCCTCTCCCAGCGCGCCAACCTCAATGTCACCTACAACTATGAGAAGGAAAGCTTTGTGCTCACCGAGGCAACTGACATCAAAATCCACATGTAGGACTGCATCACAACTTCATAGTTGATCGCTCTAGAGGACCTAGAGATCCCAACTACGGAGGCCACCCAAGCATCCACCAAATCTAAGGAGGTAAAGAAAGTGGCCCTCATCCCGATGACTAGTCCAAGACTGCTCGGATTAGGGCCGGCCTTGAACCTAAATAGGAAGACATGCTCGTCAGCTTCCTAAGGGAGCATGTTGACATGTTCATGTGGAAACTTGCGGACATGCCCGGCGTGCCTTGAGAGCTAATCATGCACTCCTTAAATGTCTCAGCAACCACCAAGCCAATAAAGCAGAAGCTTCGATGATTCACGTAGGACAAAAATGAGGCCATTAGGGTAGAGATAACCCGACTCTTAGCTATCGGTTTTATTAAAGAGATGTATCATCCGAAGTGGTTAGCCAACCCAGTTCTTGTCAGAAAAAAGTATAAAGAATGGAGAATGTGTGTTGATTACACTGATCTCAACAAACATTGCCCTAAAGACCCCTTTGGCCTACCTTGCATTGACGAGGTCATAGATGCCATGGCCTGCTATGAGCTCTTGTGCTTTTTTAGATTGCTACTCTAGTTATCACTAGATCTTATTAAAGGAAGAAAACCAGAACAAGACATCGTTCATCACTCCCTTTGGTGCCTACTACTACCCGATGATGTCCTTCGGGCTTAAGAACGTGGGTGCAACCTTCAAAGAACCATCCAGCACTGCCTCAAGGACTAGATTAGGAAGAACATCGAGGCTTATGTCAATGACATGGTGGTCAAGTCTAGGACTACTGGCACCCTCATCGCTGACCTCACCAAAGTTTTCGAAGCCCTAAAAGTATACCAATGGAAGTTGAATCCTACTAAGTGCATTTTCAACGTACCATTCAGTATCCTACTAGGCAACATCGTTAGTCATCGTGGCATCAAAGCCAACCTAGAGAAGATAGCGGCGGTGACCAACATGAAGCCACCGACTTGTGTCAAGGACGTCCAAAAGCTAACAGGGTGCATGGCGGCTTTAAGTCATTTCATATCTCGTCTGGGCAAAAAGGGACTCCCCTTCTTCAAGCTACTCAAGGCTCAAGAGAAATTTATCTGGTTGGAGGATGCTGACAAGGCATTTGCCGAGCTCAAGCAGTTACTCACCACACCTTCGATCATGACCACCCCCCAAAAGGATGAAACCCCGCTAATCTACATCGCAGCGACCAACCGGGTAGTCAGCGCCGCCATTGTTGTTGAATGAGAAGAGGCCAGACACGCATAGAAAGTCTAGCACCCAGTCTACTTCATCAGCGAGGTCCTAAATGAGTCTAAGACTCGCTACCCATAGGTCCAAAAACTATTGTACACCATCCTGATCACATCCTGGAAGCTCTACCACTACTTTGATGCCTACCACATAGCAGTAATCATGGAATACCCACTCAATGACATCCTCTACAACAAGGAAGCCAACGGCCGCATCATTAAATGGTGGTCGAGCTTGGCACCTATACCATCAACTTCAGGCCTCGCCACATGATTAAGTCATAGGCGCTCATCGATTTCATCGCTGAGTGGACGGATATGCAGTCTCCTATCCCGGTCGACCACCTCGAGCACTAGACCATGTACTTCGATGGGTCTCTCAACCTCGACGGTGCTAGGGCAAGCATATATTTCATCTCACCATTGGGGGATAAGCTTCGCTATGTCCTTCGTCTACACTTCTGAGCATCTAATAATACCACTGAATATGAGGCGACACTTCATGGTCTTCATATAGCTATCGAGCTCAGCATTAAATGCCTCCATGTGTACAGTGACTCTGCTCTCGTAATTAACCAACTCAACAAGGATTGGAATTGCACCAACCAGAAGATGGACGCTTACTGTGCCGTGATAAGAAAGTTATAAGACAAATTCTATGGCATCGAATACCACCATGTGGTCTAGACCACTAATCAAGCAGCTGATGAGCTGTCAAAGATAGGATCAACCTAGGCTAAAGTTCTAGCTAGAGTGTTCATCCTAGACCTTGTGGCCCCTTCCATCAAGCAGGAACAAGAAGGCATTGAAGAAAAACTACCTGCCGAATAGATAGTCGCAGTAGTCCTTGGGCTGAGCAGTGATTGGAGGGAACCTTTCATCAGACACCTCACCACTGCAGATGTCCCAGCTAACAACACAAAGAGAGAATGCCTTGCTTGCCGCAGTAAGCATTACGTCCTAGTTGAAGGGAAGTTGTACCGCAAAACGCCAAAGGGGGGCTACTCCAAAAGTACAACTCTGTGTAAGAAGGTGAGAAGATACTCAAGGAGATCCACGTTGACACCTGCGGTAACCATGCGGCCTCTAGAACACTAGTAGGAAAGGCTTTTTGAGCTGGTTTCTATTGGCCCTCAGTCGTAGCTGATGCTGAAGCACTCGTTCACTGATGTGAGAACTGTCAGTTTTTCGCTAAACAAATCCACGTTCCAGCTTAGGCCTTGCAAACAATTCCTGCATCGTGGCCCTTTGCATGCTAGGGACTGGATATGATCGGGCCATTCAAGCCCACGCCAGGAGGTTTCTGTTGGGTCTACGTCTGCATCAACAAATTTTCCAAATGGATCAAATACAAACCCCTGGTCCAAGCTATAGCAAAGAAAGCACTGGTTTTGACTATCGAACAGCATCATCACTGATCTAGGGTCCTAAAAGGTCCTTGTTTGGTTTTGGTAATTGAGTGACAACCCTAGGTGGACTAATTGTGTTTATGTGAGTTACACAGGTGACTAGTCCATAGGTACATCTGTCTGAGCAACATATGCCATAGAGGTGGAAATGGCTCGGAGATGTTGCAAAGCTCACACATGTGATGATGAAGGAGCTCATTGCATATGAGACATGACATTGAGTCATGTGATCAAGGCAGAGAAGATTATAGCAGAACCTCCTAAATTATAGGGCCCACATGCACCTGTCACTGTCCAATGACCTTTGACGACTATGCATATGTTCCCGGTAACTTAAGAAGACTGTCGGGTGTCCACGGGAACCTCGAATCATCCACGATTTTCGAGTAGGATCCCATTACAGAGTCATTGCAGTATTACAATATTTATTCAAATATCTACATCAGAGTAAAATAGCGAAAGTCTTACAATAACTTAGTTTACAAACCAGTTGTTTCAAACCTTACAAACTAAGTTCGATAATTATTACAAACCATAGTAGTGGAGTGGCATTAGTAACATAATACAAAACACACAATATAAGTACCCTGCCTAAGGGTCACATATTCACTTATCATCATCAATTTGAACAACAGTCATGCAGCACGGTCCAAAGTAGACCTGCTCATGAGGCTCACCTGCAATAAGGGTCAACGAACCCTGAGTACAAAAGTACTCAGCAAGACTTAACCAAAGTAAAAACTGATACGACTTAGGAATGCAGGCTAGGGGTTCAAGGTATGGCTTTAGCAATAAACAAAGTTCTTTTGCGTAAAAGCTCTCTAACAAGATTCTTTCTTTCAACATTTATATCTTCATAAAAATAGTATATGAATCTGCCATGATCCGTAATGAGATCATGAACTTCATATCAAACTCTTTCTCAAATCTAGCACAAGTTTCATTTGTTAACTACGATGATGAACAGTGAGTTGAGTCTCCATAACCAAGGACCAACGACGATTCAAACCGATTATAACCCAACTGGGGATTCCCAACCACATGGGTACACACTATTCTCGCCATCTCTCCACTCCCAGTGCGCGAGTAGCCATTCTCGTAATAGAATAGCCAAGTTAAGGCTTACCGGAGTATGTGGCTAGTACTATAAAGTCTCACCTCATGCAATTCAACAATGGACGGTTCTTAATCGACACAGGCGGAAAGAACCCGCTCACAAGACCTCCATGTCCTGTGGCTCTCACACATCGAGTCCGCCCGGTCTAGATTTATTACTCCACATGCTCATATCTCATGATAACATAAGTAACCAATCATATCAAAATCCCATGTAATATCTCGTAGGTGACAGGTAATCACCCAACTTTTATCGGTCTAAGTATGGCTAAGCATATTTAGGCATTCTCGAATTGAACTGGTAACAAGGTTGATATGGAAAAACAAGGTCGGCAATGCACCAATTAGGTTTTCACTCAACTCCTAATCACTTAATGCAGTATTGAAAAGCAAAAGCGATATAATTTTGTAAAACACAAGGTAGGTTTAAATGCATCTGGGGCTTACCTTGATTAACGGAAAAGTCAGGTTTCAGAGACGTTCGACAAATATCAAACCCGACCTCAACAGACGGATTGACTTCCTCCACAACTTGATTGACTACCACGTTCTTCTGTTCACTACACGTAGTAACAATGCCATGTTTAATATGATGCGAGATATAAAACATGTTGCTTGATGATGGATGCAAAATTAACAACTTGAATACAACTTTCCTTCGCGGTACAGTTACAAGCCAACAACTACTTAAACCATTTCATAAATTCAAACACTTACTTTAAGTACCAAGGATCACTTTATACTAATGACCCAAGATCATCACTCAATCAAAAATTCAAACAAAACCTAAGTCATTAAGGTTTACTATTTGCTTTTATGAATTAATTATTTAATTAAAAGATATGAAATAAATCAACTTTCTCCAAATGAGCTAAATTTTTTTATGAAGGCTTATCACATGATAACTAAGTGGCAAAACAATTTTCATAATTTTTGGATAAATAATAAAGCCTAGGAAAATCATGGAAACTAATTTATTAATTAATTAGAGTAATTTTTATCACATTCAAAATGTACTGAAAATCAACATTTAATATTTTTCCTAAATAGTTTACATCACAGAGAGGTCACACAAAAATTTTCATAAGCTCTATTTAATTCTACACAAAAATAACAAAAACTTACACTATTCATCCATTTCTGAAAAAGAAAAATTCCATTTTAAAACCCACGGTACCTGACACCGGGTCCCACATGTCAGCACTGTTCCCCGTGCTCAACAACGATGACCATGGTTTGACCGCTGGTATCTCACCGCCGGTGAGGTCTCTGGCCACGGTGAAGGTACCAACACATTCCCCACATCACAACGCATTGATTGGAGGCACAAGCTAGACCAATTACGGCGGGGTTCGAGCTTGATGTCGGCCATGGCGGCCATGACGGCGTGGCTCTGCTACACTGGCGAAACAAGGCTGGTAGCAGTTAAACAAAGCGCTTGGGAAGAATTAGGAGCTCACCCCAAACACGCTCGAGCAGAAATCTGGACCGGAGGAGCAACAGTGAAGCGGGTCGATGATCACCGCAGACACGGCGGCGCAAGCTACGTCGACGGTGGTGTTCCGGCGACTGTAGTGGACGAAAAGGTCACCCAACAAAGCACAAAGCATCACGGCAACATGGCAAAGCAGGAGCTATGCTGAGCAAGAGCAAAGACGCACCGTGGAGTGCTGGCCACGGTGACGCGCACTCGACGGCGGTGCTATCGGCCGCGAGGAAGAAAGGCGCGCATAGCCGTTTCTCGGCGGAGTCATGCTTCAAGGGTTGGTCGGCTAGGTGTGCAAGTAGCAAGTGGAGCTATGACGGGCTTTGTTGTGACTGGTTGGTGCTACGGCGACGGCACGAGCTCGACGGAGCAACGGCGACGTCGTCGAGAAAAACAGGGGAGAAGAACGGAGAAAAACGACAACAGTGAAGACCTTATAACGCGACTCAGAAGCAAGAAGAAGCCACGCCGCAGCCTTCTCCATGCCAGCACGAAGCCGAACGTGGCCACGAGCGCGTCTGGAAGACGTCGGAAGCTCGCCGTCGGTGAGGTGTCGCCCGAAGACACTGTTCACAAAAATTACCGAATTGCCACTCGTCTATTTTCCCAAATTACTCCCAAATTTGTATGGTAACTCAAAAATCTCCAAAAATAAAAGTTGTTCCAAATTCAAAGTTCTACAACTTTGCTTTAATAACCATACTCTAATTCGGTCTATATTTTGAAATGCAAGTTTAAAATCAAAAGGGGACACTTTAAGTACATTTCGCCTTTTCAAATTACTTCAAATTTTATATAACAACTTTGAAAACTCCAAAAACCAACTTTGTACACCTTGACAAGATCTACACTTTTCCTTTTAGGCTCAACCCCAAAATGTGATTAGATTTTGAATTAGGTTTTCCAGGGTAAAATTAAATGCTAAAATTAGGGTTTTCGGAAATCCAATCCAATACAAAAGTTTTGAACTTGATTCAATCCACACAAGCCAACACATATAACATAAAAGTAAACTTGTTTTAGTGGATACATATCAAAATTTCCACTAACACCAAAATGATGTGCAATGCATATGATGACATGGCAGGTTTTAGTATTTAAAACACCTGAGGTGTTACAATCCTTCCCCCTAAAAGAAATCTCATCCCGAGATTTAAAGTCCAAGGGTAGGTAATGGAAAAAGAAATATGTCAATCCAAAAACATTCAAAACCTATTCATAAAATAGCTAAGGTCCTTTTACAAAACATGGTTCATAATAACATAGCACAACTAATATTATTCTATATCGACGCAACAAACTCTAGAAATTGTTCTAGCAAGTAATCTTCGGATTCCCAAGTAGCTTTTTCTTCGGAATGTTGATTCCATTGTATCTTGTAGAACTTGATTGTCCTCCTTCAAGTGACACAGTCTTTCTAATCCAAAACTCGGATAGGATATTCGGAATAGGTCAAATCAGGTTCAAGTTCAACTCCTCAACCTCAATATTCTGCTCAGGCACTCGAAGACACTTCTTTAATTGAGAAACATGGAACACATCATGCATAGTTGAGAGATGTTCTGGTAACTTCAAGTGATATGCCACCTTTCCATACCTCTCTAAAATTTGAAATGGTCCAATATAACGAGGTGCCAACTTGCCTTTAACACCAAAACGGGTAACTCGCTTCATTGGTGATACCTTCAGATATACAAAATCTCCCTTGTTAAACACCAATGGTCTACGTCGTTTATCCACATAACTCTTTTGTTGGGACTAAGCTATCTTCAAATTACTTTGTATCTACCTAACCTTCTCTTCTATTTCTTTCACAAGGTGAACTCCAAAGAACCATCTTTCCCTGGGTTCAGACCAATTCAACGATGTTCTGCATCTAAGACCATAAAGTGCTTCAAATAGAGCCATTCTAATGCTCTTCTGATAACTATTGTTGTATGAGAACTCAGCCAAAGACAAACATTCATCCCACTTATTGGAATAGTTAAGAACACAACATCATAACATATCTTCAAGTACTTGATTTACCCTTTCTGTCTGACCATCAGTCTATGGATGATAAGCTGTACTATATAGGAGTTTGGTACCCAACGAAGCATGCAATTGTTTCCAAAAATTGGAGACAAATTATGTACGCCTATCTGACACTATGGTCTTTGGTACCCCATGTAAACTCATGATTCGTGCTAAATACATCTTGGCATACTAGATAGTCGGATATATACTCTTGACTGGAAGAAAATGTGCTGACTTAGTTAGTCAATCTATAATAACCCATATTGAGTCAAAACCTTTTGATGTCTTGGGTAGACCTACGATAAAGTCCATACTAATATCCTCCCACTTCCAAGCTAGAATAGGCAATGACTGTAATTCTCCAGTGGACCTCAAATGTATAGCTTTTACCTTTTGACAAGTATCACACTTGGCTATATATCGAGCAATCTCTATCTTCATTTTGGTCCACCAAAATCTCTGTTTCAAGTCATGGTACATTTTATTACTTCCTGGATGAATAGATAACCTGGTGGTATGTGCCTCTTCAAGAATTGACTGTCACAACTCAGAAACCTTTGGTACCACAAGGCAATCCTTAAACCATAGCACACTTGCATCATCTATCCTAAAGCATGTTGCTTTTCCATTCCTGACTCTTTCCTTGATATGGGCTATACCCTTGTTTTCTTTCTTAGCGGCAATAATTTGGTCTCGAATAGTTGATTCAACAATTATATTGGTCAAACTACCTTGTTGAATTACCTCTATATTCAACTTCTCCATCTCTTGACATAAAGTCAGATCCATTATTTTTACTGTCAGACAATTGCAATGACTCTTACGACTAAGGGCATCTACAACCACATTTGCCTTACCAGGATGGTAATGCACCTCCAAGTCATAATCTTTAATCAATTCTAAAAATCTTCTTTGCCACATGTTCAATTCTGATTGAGTAAAGATACACTTTAAACTTTTGTGATCTGTATAAATATGGCAAGTATTACCAAGCAGGTAATGCCGCCAAATCTTTAAAGCATGGACAACTGCTGCTAACTCCAGATCATGAGTTGGATAATGTTCTTCATGTTGCTTAAGTTGTCTGGAAGCATAGGCAATGACTCAGCCTTCTTGCATCAATACACATCCAATACCAATACTAGAAGCATCACAATAAACGTCAAACGACTTCTCGATATCTAGCTGTGCTAATACTGGTGCAATGGTTAACAATCGCTTCAAAGTCTGGAAAGCTTCTTCACAATCAGATGACCAGACAAACTTGGCTTGGTTCTTCAACAACCCAGTGATGGACTTGGATATTCTAGAGAAATCTAGAATAAAACGATGGTAATAACCCACCATTCCCAGAAAACTCCGAACCTAATGAACAGTGGTTGGTGGTTTCCAATCTAGTACATCCTTAACTTTGCTTGGATCTATAACAACTCCTTTAGCTAACAAGACATGTCCTAAAAACTATACTTCCTTTAGCCAAAAGTCACACTTACTGAACTTGGCATATAACTGATGTTCTCGTAAGCATGTCAGAACAATTATGAGATGTTCCGCATGTTCTTTCTTGTTCTTGGAATATACTAAGATGTCATCAATAAAAACCACTACAAACTTGTCTAGCTCAGGCATGAATACTAAATTCATCAGATACATGAAATGAGCTAGGGCATTCGTCAAACCAAAACACATTACCAGGTATTCATATAATCCATATCTTGTGGTAAATGCCATTTTGGGAATATCTTCAGGCTTAATTTTGATTTGGTGGTAACCTGACCTCAAATCAATCTTGGAGAAAACTTTGGCTCCAGCCAGTTGATCAAAAAGTAAATCTATCCGAGGTAAGGGATACTTATTCTTAATGGTTACTTCATTCAATGGACAATAGTCAACACACAATCTCAGGGTCTCATCTTTCTTCTTCACAAAAATTGCAGGACATCCCCAAGGTGATGAACTAGGTTGGATAAACCCTTTATCAATCAACTCTTGCAACTGAGTCTTCAATTTAGCTAATTCCTTGGGAGGCATCCTATAAGCTCTCCGAGAGATTAGAGCTGTTTTAGGTTTTAGATCTATGTTAAACTGAACATCACTATCAGGTGGTAGACCGGGTAATCTTTAGGAAAAACATCAGGGAATTCACAAACTACCGGGATATCTCTAATCTCCTTAATGGAAGTTGCACAAACTTTTTCCACTGGTCTCCTTAAGGTTGGAAGTTGGATAAGAAGCTGAGAATTACTATCTAGCAAACTCAACCTTATTGTCCTATTCAAAGCATCTATAATAGCCTTATGCTGATACATCCAATTCATTCCCAAGATCACATCTATATCCTAATCCTTGAGAATAATCATGGTAGTGGGAAAAATATGCCCACCTAGGTTTATGGGTACCTAGTACACCATTTCCTTAGTACACAGACGTCCCCCGGGCGACTATATAAAGAAATTTTCCTTGGTTGCCCCAATTGGAATTTCATGCTTTATGACAAAGGTTCTATTTACGAATGTATGAGATGCACCAGAATCAAAAAGCATAACTGCAGGATGATCGGCTATAGGAAACATACCTAGCATCACGGGCTCCCCTTCTGGAATCTCCTTGGCTTGAATATAGAAAACCCACCCCGTCTTCTTTTCATCTTTGCCCTTCTAAGCATTTTGGTTGTTGTTCTTGTTCTGAGCTTGACCCTGTTGTTGATTTCCAGGAGCCTTCTAAAATTTTTGATTATACTGCTTAGGATACAGACATTCCCTAGAGAAATGACCTGACTTCCCACAATTGAAACATGGGTAATTGTGGCCTTGGGGTGTTAGAGCACGAACACCAGAAACATTTGTCTGTTGAGAGTTCTGGTAAGTTGTAGCAGGACTGACATTAGGATGTTGCTCAGCTTGGAACTGTGGCGGACGATAAGAAGGACGATAGTGATTCACTGGATGATAGATTATCTTCTATCTCTTTTGATTACCACTAAAAGACCTAGATGGCACACTCTTTTTCTTCTTAACCTCCTTATGTTGCTGATATTTCTCCTCTGAAGCAATAGCATTGTTGACTACCTCGTGATAAGTGACATTGGTGCAGGTAGTCATCATGGTCTGAAGTTTGGTATTAAGACCTTGCATGAACCACTTCTTCTTCTTAGCATCTGTGTTAACATGCTCAGGTGCGTACTGTGAAATGTGATTGAACTTGCCCACATACTGCATGACTGTTTGATCGCCTTGCTTCAAAGCAAGAAACTCATCAAGCTTCATGGCCATAACTCCCTCCAAAATATAATGGGCATAGAAAGTAGTGCGGAACTTTGCCCAAGTTGACTGAATACCGGCTGGTTGCATGGCCACAAGGTTTGCCCACCAAGCACCTGCTGCACCTCTAAGCTGTTGAGCAGCAAAAACAAGCTTCTAAAACTCGGTGCATGGAATGAGGTCAAACTTCTGCTCCATGGTACGAAGTCAATCATTAGCTTCTAGTAGTTCGTCAGCCTTGGTAAACACTGGTGGTCGTGTATCGATGAAATCAACATACGTAGCTTCTTGTCTATGATGATTGCGACCATGATTCCCTTGCATCATATTCTAATTACTTTGAGCTAACTCCCGAAGCAACGAGCATTATCGATGGTCACATTGACTAGCGCTGCAATAGCATCAGCCAAATTTGGCGGAACTGGTGGCGGATCAGGAATACCATCCTCATCTTGTGAAGTACCAGGAATAGTCAAACCCCAAGTACGACGCATCTATTAATAACAAACCAAACTTTACTCACAAGCCTTTATTGAACTATTAAAAGAGCTGACTACAAACACATTACACTAGTTTCACTTATTTAAACACAAGTTCAAACTTAAGCAAGACTACCCAACTTAACTAGAACTCACTATTTTACAACTCTACTCTTCTCCTCAATCACCTCAAACCTCATGATCGGTATCCATTCCGGAAACATCTCCGCCTTCATTATCACTTTCATCGACCATCACTAATTCTTCTGGATCTTCTTCTTCCTCTTCAAGTTCATCATCATCTGCAATGATGACACCTGGGTCCATTGCATTTGCCTGAGGTTCATGATTTGGATCCAAAAGATTGTTCAGCCTATGAACTTCTTCATGCAGATTGGTAGAATATTCTTCTAAGTCTTCTACATAGAACTCTAACTCATGAGCTCAAGCTCTAGCTACATCTTCTCTATGCCAAGCCTCATTTCTTCCTTCCACCATATGAACTAGCATATACTCATAGCTCTTATGAGCAGTGGTGAGACACCTCAATTGATCCTATAATTTGCCCACCTAGATGACACCCAAGGCCCTATCTCTAGTAGCTTGTGCTAACTCTACTGAAAGCCTCTGTATCTCAACCTAGGGATTAGGCCTAAAGCTGCTACTGCTAGCACCATCACTCCTAGGGGCAACTGGTGACGAGGAACTCCTTTGGGTCCAATGAACTTATAGGATGTTACCTTAGTATGAGCCATACTATAGGAAGCAAGATTTCAAAATAGTAAGATGATCTGATAATAGTCTCAAGAGCAGCAAGGATGGATTACACAACTCAACCCAGACTCACTACCCAACCTAGACTCAAAGGTAAAGGAAGTAACAAGTGGATTAATCATGATGCATGAATCGTTCTTACGAACAAAAACATCAAAGCTCATAAACAATAGTTGTTATTTATATAGGGCATAATAAGATTAGTACTCCACCACACAAAGCCTTTTTAATCAAATAAGGAATGGCGAGAATGAAATAAGATAAGCCAGAAGCAATTTGGACCAAATTAATAGGTTAAATTTATTTGTCCAAATCATTTTGAAGTTTTTGAAAAACAATACTACAAAGACTTTGTAATGATTGCTCTGATACCATTCTGTGGCAGAACCTCCTAAATTATAGGGCCCATATTCACCTGTCACTGTCCAATGACCTCTGACGACTATGCATATGTTCCTGATAACTTAAGAAGACTGCTGGGTGTCCACGGGAACCCCGAATCATCCACGATTTCCGAGCAAGATCCCATTATAGAGTCATTGCAGTATTACAACATTTATTCAAATATCTATATCAGAGTAAAATAGCAGATGTCTTACAATAACTTAGTTTACAAACCAGTTGTTTCAAACCTTACAAACTAAGTTCGATAATTATTACAAACCATAGTAGTGGAGTGGCATTAGTAACATAATACAAAACACACAATATAAGTACCCTGCCCAAGGGTCACACATTCACTTATCATCATCGATTTGAACAACAGTCATGTAGCATGGTCCAAAGCAGACCTACTCATGAGGCTCACCTACAACAAGGGTCAACGAACCCTGAGTACAAAAGTACTCAGCAAGACTTAACCGAAGTAAAAATTGATACGACTCAGGAATGCAGGCTAGGGGTTCAAGGTATGGCTTTAGCAATAAACAAAGTTCTTTTGCGTAAAAGCTCTCTAACAAGATTCTTTCTTTCAACATTTATATCTTCATAAAAATAGTATATGAATCTGCCATGATCCATAATGAGATCATGAACTTCATATCAAACTCTTTCTCAAATCCAGCTCAAGTTTCATTTGTTAACTACGATGACGAACAGTGAGTTGAGTCTCCATAACCGAGGAGCAATGATGATTCAAACCGATTATAACCCAGCTGGGGATTCCCAACCACACGACATATGCAGGTCCCTGACCTATATATACCAACCTGCCCTTAGATCCTCTAAAATAAGAACGGGTCCACGCCACCTGACAATACAGTACTCCACCAATCTAGCCCATTGCCACGTGGGTACATGCTATTCTCGCCATCCCTCCACTCCCAGTGCGCGAGTAGCCATTCTCGTAATAGAATAGCCAAGTTAAGGCTTACCGAAGTATGTGGCTAGTACTACAAAGTCTCACCTCATGCAATTCAATAATGGACGGTTCTTAATCGACACAGGCAAAAAGAACCCGCTCACAAGACCTCCATGTCCTATGGCTCTCACACACCGAGTCTGCCCGGTCTAGATTTATTACTCTACATGCTCATATCTCATGATAACAAAATCCCATGTAATATCTCGTAGGTGATAGGTAATCAGCCGACTTTTATCGGTCTAAGTATGTCTAAGCATAATTAGGCATTCTCGAATTGAACTGGTAGCAAGGTTGATATGGAAAAACAAGGTTGGCAATGCACCAATTAGGTTTTCACTCAACTCCTAATTACTTAATGCAGTATTGAAAAGCAAAAGCGATATAAATTTGTAAAACACAAGGTAGGTTTAAATGCATCCGGGGCTTGCCTTGATTAACAAAAAAGTCAGGTTCCGGAGACGTTCCACAAATATCAAACCCGACCTCAACAGATGGATTAACTTCCTCCACAACTTGATTGACTACCATGTTCTCGCTTCCGTTCACTACACATAGTAACAATGCCATGTTTAATATGATGCGAGATATAAAACATGTTGCTTGATGATGGATGCAAAATTAACAACTTGAATACAACTTTCCTTCGCGGTACAGTTACAAGCCAACAACTACTTAAACCATTTCATAAATTCAAACACTTACTTTAAGTACCAAGGATCACTTTATACTAATGACCCAAGATCATCACTCAATCAAAAATTCAAACAAAACCTAAGTCATTAAGGTTTACTATTTGCTTTTATGAATTAATTATTTAATTAAAAGATAAAATAAATCAACTTTCTCCAAATGAGCTAAAATTTTTTGTGAAGGCTTATCACATGATAACTAAGTGGCAAAACAATTTTCATAATTTTTGGATAAATAATAAAGCCTAGAAAAATCATGGAAACTAATATATTAATTAATTAGAGCATTTTTTATCACATTAAAATTTACTGAAAATCAACATTTAATATTTTTTGTAAATATTTTACATCACAGAGAGATCACACAAAAATTTTCATAATTTTTGGAGCTCTATTTAATTCTACACAAAAATAACAAAAACTTACACTATTCATCTATTTCTGAAAAAGAAAAATTCCATTTTAAAACCCACGGTCACTGACACCGGGTCCCACATGTCAGCACCGTTCCCCGTGCTCAACAGCGATGACCACGGTTTGACCACCGGTATCTCACCGCCGGTGAGGTCTCCGGCCACGACGAAGGTACCAACACATTCCCCACATCACAACGCATCGATTGGAGGCACAAGCTAGACCAATTACGGTGGGGTTCGAGCTTGACGCCGGCCATGGCGGCCACAACGGCATGGCTCCGCTATGCTAGCGAAACAAGGCCAGTAGCAATTAAACAAAGTGCTTGGGAAGAATCAGGAGTTCACCCCAAACACGCTCGAGCAGAAATCTAGACCGAAGGAGCAACGGTGAAGCGGGTCGACGATCACCACAGACACGGCGGTGCAAGCTACGTCGACGGTGGTGTTCCAGCGACTGCAGTGGATGAAAAGGTCACCCAACAAAGCACAAAGCATCACGGCAACATGGTGAAGCAAGAGCTATGCTGAGCAAGAGCAAAGACGCATCGTGGAGTGCTGGCCACGGTGACGCGCACTCGACGGTGGTGCTGCCGGTCGTGAGGAAGAAAGGCGCGCACAGCGGTTTCCCGGCGGAGTCAAGCTTCAAAGGCTGGTCGGATGGGTGTGCAAGGATCAAGCAGAGCTATGATGGGCTTTGTTGCGACTAGTTGGTGCTACAGCGACGGCACAAGCTCAACGGAGCAACGGCGGCGGCGGCGGGAAAAATAGGTTAGAAGAACGGAGAAAAACGGCGACGGTGAAGACCTTATAACGCAGCTCAGAAGCAAGAAGAAGCCACGCCGCAGCCTTCTCCATGCTAGTGTGAAGCCGAACGTGGCCACGAGCACGCCTAGAAAACGTCGGAAGCTCGTCGTCGGTGAGGTGTCGCCCGAAGACACTATTCACAAAAATTACCGAATTGCCACTCATCTATTTTCCCAAATTTGTATGGTAACTCAAAAATCTCCAATAATAAAAGTTGTTCCAAATTCAAAGTTCTAAAACTTTGCTTTCATAACCATACTCTAATTTGGTCTACATTTTGAAATGCAAGTTTAAAATCAAAAGGGGACACTTTAAGTACATTTTGCCTTTTCAAATTACTTCAAATTTTATATAACAACTTTTAAAACTCCAAAAACCAACTTTGTACACCTTGACAAGCTCTACACTTTTCCTTTTAGGCTCAACCCCGAAATGTGCTTAGATTTTGAATTAGGGTTTTCAAAAATCCAATCCAATACAAAAGTTTTGAACTTGATTCAATCCACACAAGCCAACACATATAACATAAAAGTAAACTTGTTTTAGTGGATACATATCAAAATTTCCATTAACACCAAAATGATGTGCAATGCATATGATGACATGGTAGGTTTTACTATTTAAAACACCTGAGGTGTTACAAAGATCAAGACATGACTTGGCTCGATGGACCGGTTGCAAGTGTGAAGGGCAAGTTGAGTGATGACTTGGCGCCGATGGACTGAGGCAATGATGAAGAGCAAGTGAAGTCAAGATCGATGAACCAATATGGTCATGTGATGATATGGAGTGAATCATATCATTATCGATCATGTTGGTGCATGTGTTGCATCGACATTGGAGGAGATGGAATGGAATGCACAAGGCAAAGGTATAACCTAGGGCATTTCATTTCACCAGT
Organism: Miscanthus floridulus; assembly: GCF_019320115.1. NCBI lineage: Eukaryota > Viridiplantae > Streptophyta > Magnoliopsida > Poales > Poaceae > Miscanthus > Miscanthus floridulus. Next base: position 80,255,219 of record NC_089595.1, on the reverse strand, counting down.
CATAGGTGTGTAGAGAAGTTGATGACTGGGTTTAGGATAGATGGCCGTACTATCAAGAGGGGCAAACTTATTTGCATATGGGTCATCTAGTGCCACTCGAGTGATCTAACTTTGCATCATTGCTAGGATCGAGTGGTGAGGCAAGTTGAGTGGTTAACTCCTTGAAAAATGTTTGTGAAAAGCTAACAAACATACACATGTTGGTGTACACTTAGTGGTGTTGGCATATTTGCAAAGGAGAAAGAAGTTGGAGTTGAAACGGTTCAACTCGATGAAGAAACGGAGGCGAAACAGCTCACTATGAGTGACCAGACGCTGGCCTCTGCAGGACCAGTGCGTCTGATCTAGTGGTAGTAGAGAGCACATGGTCTCAGTCTTGTGGCTAGATGCTGAGTTTGAAGTGACCGAACTCTGGGTTCTAGCATCCGGTCAATTATAAAAGAAGGTGGTGCTCTCGGGCTCGATTTGCCCTGTGATCGGACTCAGAGAAGAAAAGTGACCAGACTCTGGCTGAACACTATTTAGCATCTGGTCTAGATGATGTGGCAATGCGTAGAGAACATGTGGAGGAGCAGACGCACTAGCACGTCCTGTCATGGTGGACCGGACGCGTCCGATCATGATTTTGCCTCTCTGGAACCTTACTAGAAATGACCAGACTCAAGCATAGCAGCGTCCGATCATCCTCATGGTGTGTCTAGTCGCAACTTAACTATTGAGATCAGACGCTCAACATTTGAAGCCAGGGATGACGTGACAGCCATCCATTGACCAGATGCTAGCAGGGTGCGTCCGGTCGCCTCGAGCTGTGCCTAGTGAAGGAGTACAACGACTCTATTTTCTTAGGGGCTATAAAACCAAGCATTGTTCAGCCTTGAGCCGATAGTGGAGCACACTAGAGCCTTGGTGGCTTATGTGGTAGTGCTTGGGAGCCCTCTAACTCACTTGAGCTTGATAGTGTTTATCCGATAGAGTGAGTGAGCGATTCTAGTGCGATTGCATCATGAGGATGCATTGAGTGGCACTAGGTGGTCGTCTTGCAAGCCGATGGTGCTTGTTACTCTTGAGCTTGCCACCTCCTAGATGGCTTGGTGGTGGTCTCCGTTGAAGCCCACAAGAAGCTTGTGCGGTGCTCCAGAGAAGAGCTTTGTGAGGGGTATTGTGCTCACCCCGCAGGAGCCACGAACAGCAACTCTAGTAGAGCGAGACGCGAAGGGCAACAAGTGGTCTAGCTGGGTCAAGTGCTAGAGCTTTTGGTAAGCACTCCACATGGGAGAGTGTGACTTGTGGGTCACCACTAGCAAGAGGACCGGCGGCAACCTTGGAGCTTGTCTCAACGGGGACGTAGTGTGTTGGCAAGCACGTGAACCTTGGGAGAAAAATCACCGTGCCAACATTGTTCTTCCTATTGGTTTGCAATCCCCTTACACAAGCTTGTAATTCCTTTCATTTACATTGTGCTTGTGTAGTTGCTCTTGTAATTAGTTAGCTTGTGTAGCTCACTAGTTACCTTCTTGCTTGTGTAGCATAGAAGTAGCTCCCTTGCGTGGCTAATTTGGTTAGTGCAACCTGGTTAGTCACATTGCTTAGTTTGTATAGCTAAGTATTTGTGCTCTCTAATTTGGCATTGGTTACCTTGTTATTGAGCATTGCTAGTGACCTTAGGAGCTTTGCGCTTTTGCTTACTAGAATTGTGTAGGAGCTCCCCAGTGTGCAAAATACTAGTGGCATAGGTTTGTGTAACCTTGCTTCTAGAATTAGTTAGGTGAGCTCTAGCTAGCCCGACACCATTGTTGCCTAATTAGGATCTTTATAAGGTGCTTATGAATTCTGATAGATGGGTGTAGTCTTGGCTAGATCGATTGTTTTAATTCCGTATTTGTTTCGGTTAGCCAGCGCAATTAAGTTTTAGAAAGGACTATTCACCCCCTCTAGTCTGCCATCTCAACCCTACAAGTGGTATCAGAGCCAAGGTCTCTTATTTGTGGTCTTCAACGACCTGAGAGGATGGCGACTTATGGGCTAGATTTTGATTGTCCACACATTTTTAATGGCACACACTTTGCACGGTGAAAAAATTGGATGATATCCAATTTTAAGTTTATTTGCCCTTAAATGTGGTGGATGGTAGATGTAGGCTTTTATCATGTGTTGGATGAAAATAATCTAACTCAAGTACAAGACAAATGCCTAGATCTCGACACCCAAGCTATTGACATCATGTATAGATCTTTGGATGATAATATATTTAGAGAGATCATTGACATGAAGACCACCCATGAGATTTGGAGTTACCTCAATGAGAAATATGGGATGGTTTCCGATGATGAGGATGAGCCCAAAGAGGAGGCACATGAGGATGTTGAGCATAGCCATAATTTGGTAATTGTGGAAGATTGCTCCACCTCTTGGTCAAGTGATGATGATGATCATACTACCACAAGATCACTTGACAAGGTTGATGATGATGTCACAAGTGTTGCACATGAAGATTCTACCTCAAGCACACTTGGTGGTGATCTTGATGATGTTGTTTCATGCTCAAGCCATGATTGTGATGCTACTACAAGCTCTCTAACTACATCACATTGCTTCATGTCACATGGTGACACTAAGGTATCTAATGCAAATGTGATTGATCTTGATTCATATGAGGAGCTTCTAGATAGATATGGTTGCATGATCAAAGCTTTAGAAAAAGAGATGGCTAAAACCAAGAAATTGAAAAATAAAAACTCTTTTCTAAAGAACACAAGTGAACAACAAAAGCATCTACTTTATGTTACTAAATGTTCACATGAGGAGCTAAAATTAGCTCATGAGGAACTTAGTGTTGCTCATGACAATTTGGTACAAGATCATGCTTTTCTCACTAAGGAGCTTTCCAATGGAAAAACTAAAACTAGTGAGAGCTCATCACATGGGTCAATTGATCAATCACATATTGTTGCTAACCCTTGTGATGTAGGCAAGAAGCACGTATCCACCTCTTATGATGATTTATTAGAAATGCCATGTTTTTTACAAATAGATGCTTGTTCTACTTCTATGTCTTGTGAGACTAACCTTTTGAAGGAGAACAATGAGCTCAAAAATGAAGTGAAGAATTTGAGCAACAAGTTAGAGAGGTGCTACAACTCAAAAGTCACCTTTGAGCACATGTTGAAGACTCAAAGAAACTATGGTGACAAGTGTGGCCTTGGCTTCAAGAAGAATATGACAAAGAGCGAAAGAAAGAGAGAAAGAAAGATGAAGAAGCTACAACAAAGAAAGCTCTCAAATACCATGTGCTACCAGTGTTATGAAGCAGGACACCTTTCAAAAGGTTGCCCTAACATTGAGAAGCTCAAGAAGATAAAAGAAGAAGAGAGGCTCAAGCATGTGAAGTGCTTTATGTGCTGCACTTAGGGTCATCTTACCTCAATGTGTCCAACCAAGCAATTGGTGAAGCAACTAGAAGAGCCTCAACCAAAGCCATAAGTTAAGAAAGAGAAGACACCCCAAGAGCAAGTCAAGATCTATCATGAAGATGGTGGTGACTTGATGACGAAGAAGAAGAAAATAAGAAGGGATGAAAAGGCAAGGCATCCAATGCAAACTCAAGATGCCAAGATGATGAGCAAGACACAAGATGAGAAAAAAGTCTATGCTCACATCAAGTGCTTCAAGTGTGGAAATACGGGACACTTTGCCTCTAAGTGTCCTACCAAGCTTGAGAAGAAGGCTCAAACAATCCATGAGAGGCAAGGCAATGGGAAGCACCACATGAGCAAGGAAGAGAAGGCTCAATCAAAGAGAAAGTGCTACTCATGCCGGGAAAGGGGACTCATGGCACATTTATGTCCCCTAGGTAATATTTCTAAGCCTATTTTAATTATTGATAATAATATGCTTAGAAAGGATGACAATGATACCTCATTGGTTGCAATTGTAAAACATCCCTCTACTCATACTAAGGCTATGCCTAAGTATATTGCTCCTAACTTGAGAGGACCCAAACTGGTTTGGGTACCATCAAAAAGTGGATGATTATTTGTAGGTACCATCAGCATTGGAGGCTTGATTCAATTGATTTCATATTGATGATTATATGTTGAGGCAAGTATTGAAGCTTAATGCAATCCTATCCCAATGCCAAGCTAAGAATTAGTGAAGTCCAAAAGTGCTACAACACACAAGTGTCATATTCAGGTTGTGGATGATTTATTGGATATATATATTTGATGGCTTGCAAGAATTTGAGTTGAAGCTGGCAAATTGATTGATCATGAGCTAACCGAGGTATATCTCTTGTTGATCATTTCATTTGGATGCATATGAATTGATTGAATTGGATAAATATGCAATGTTGCTTGCTATGAGATGTTTGAATGGATAAATAGCTTAGTAATCAAGTTTGGATTGATTTGTGTTGAATAAGTTCATAAGATGACATTTAGTAAGTGGATTGAATGGATTTATGTTTTGTGAAAGTATTCAAACAAGTTGATTTCAAATTTGATTCACATTTGATGAAGTATAGCTCAAGTCATTGAAATATGTCCTATATTGAAAATCTGAGTGAGCTATGATCTTAGCCATGTTTGAGTGATCAAAACTTATTAGATTGGTATAAAAAATTGGTTAACATGCTCTGGACTTATGGTATAAGATTCTGTATAAATTTCATAAGAATTGGATAAGAGATGCTTAGGTTTTGGAGTGGATCTTGTTAGCTATAGTGCAGCAGTTTTCAGCATGTAACAGTGGTGGAAGAATTAAAATCTGGTAGCAATCTAGAAGTCAAATGAAGCTCAATTTTTTATAACTTCTAGAGAACTTAGCTAAGCACATCTCCACCAAATTTCATGGTATTTGGATTTGTACTTTGGGAGATATGCATTTTTCTTTGAAGAGTACAGAATCTGCCAGAAAAGTGACAATTATTGGACTTATTTGGAGTCACTTTGATTGAAAGGTCTTCAAGCTGAAACATGTTTATAAGTAATTGAGGCACCTAAGTTTGGTTTTGAGATGATCTAGAAGCATGACAAGCAAAGAGTACAAGGACATTTGATTGTGGAGTGTACTTTGCGCACATTCGGTACTAAAATTGGAAGATCAAGATCAAACTTAAGATGAAGATGAAGTTTAAGTTCTAGTGACTATTGAAAATCATTTGGTAGAAGAAAAGGACTTAAATAAGTAGAAATAAAAGTACATAAAGAAGGAATCAAGGTTACTCATCAAGTCAAGTCCATCACTTGGATCAATCAATAAAGTTATTTCAAGTGAGTGTCAAGAATGGTTCTTGGAGAGAGGTCACTTCTCCTTAGCGTAGGGGTTTGCCATCAATGTGTAGGTAAACCAAGTGTGGTATTTGAAAAGCTAACATGAAAGTGGTGATCTGAGGGACATTTGAGATGCTTAGTTGAAGCAATCAAAAGGGTTGATCAAGAAAAGCAAGCAACACCCAAAAGAGAGCTAGTCATGGCAATTCAAGTGGTATTCCAAATAGTTCTCTCATGCAAGCATTGATCAAAAGATAAAGCAAGCTAACCACAACAAGATAGTGCACTTGATCATATTAGTGGTTCTTAAATCATATGGGTGAATAATGGATTTCATTATTCATGATTGGTCTTCACCAAGCTTATAATCAAACTTCACATTGCTATTGGAGTAATGAATTGAAATCTATGTGACTATCCTCTACTCCAACATAGAAAAAATATCATTGTAATGTGCATGATCATTTCATCCCTTACTAGTATGCGATTAGTGTATATAGTACATGCTTCATAGGATCATGCATAACAAGTGAAATGTTTAAATTCATAGCCTACCACTATTGCTTGAATGATTAATTGATCTAGTGGTTAGTATATGAATTTGTTCATGAGCTAGTGAACCCAAATACTTGATTTAATTTGGATTGCTAAGAAGTGACAAGTACAACATTGGCAAGATAACCCTTGTAAGAGGTGTGAAGAAGTTGTCATTGGTTCAAACCGAACTTGGAAGCTTAGGCAAATCAATTTAGTTCAAGTCAACCATAGAAGCTTATGATAGTGATAAGAGTATAAGCACAAGACAACAATGCAAATGGATATCTAGTTTGTTTGTTTCAAGTGGTATCTAGACTCAAGTATTTCATCAAGAATTCACAAGTGATGTCTAGATCAACTCGCAAGTGATATCCTATTAGTGGTACTCATGAAGATAGCAAATGTTCAAGAAATGATTTTTATTGATAAATCTAACAAGTGGTTCCATACTAGAAAATTCTTTCAAGTGGTATCACATCTACACATGATATCAATCATGTAAGACGATTGTTCCACAAGTGATCCCAACTTTAAGTGATCATCAAATGAAGAATGCATCCCTCACCTACAAGATCTCAAGTTTATTAAATGGATGGCCCATGCTATGACATAGAGGGAGGTGTCCCATAAATTGGTATCAAGGTCAAAGATCCTATGTGTGGTATCTCAAGGGCTACAAGTGATGCCATTCCAACAATCAAGTAACGTCCATAAAAAATGCAAGATTCAAGCCTCAACCATCTACCCCAAATACAAACCTTTGCATCAATGAGAAGCACAACTTTTATAGAAATTGATGACAAAGGGGGAGAGATTGTACAAAGATATGAAAGCTTTGGGAGAGATTGAGACAAAGAAGTAGAGGTTGGACATGGACATGGATAAAGAGGGAGCAACATTGAAGAAAAGAGATGGATCAAAATTCTTGGACAAGAGAAGCACACAAGTAGGGGGAGCAAGCTCATGAACTTTGATTGGTTTGATTTGATATGTGCATAGTCATGTGCTTGCTTGCATTGCATAATTTTTTTAAATTTGATATGCATGCTTATGTGGTGTATGCTAGTTGTAGAACTTGAATGATGATTTGATAACTAGCATGCATAGGATGGTAGCTAGACTTGTATTTTTACACGTGTTACTAGAACCTTGCTTATAATATTGATCTCACGGGGTTTCTAGTATTTTTGTTGTCTAGCTACTCATGGTGCCAAGGATGGTATTAAAAGTGCAACTCCAATTGTTATCACACTTTAAAGGTTTATTCTATACACCTTAGCATCATTTGGTAGTAATTACTCTCCCACAAGTCCAATCTATGCATATGTGCGAGCTTCAAACCAAACACTCTAGCACATATGTTGGGGGAGCTAATACTACCATTTTAGGTTTATGGTACTTGTCCAAAATCATTTACACATGGTAAAATTGGTTGGGCAAGCAAAATGAATCCAAAAGAGCTTAATTTCCATATCTTTGTAGAGTTGTCATCAATTACCAAAAAGGGGGAGATTGAAAGGTCCTTGTTTGGTTTTGGTAATTGAGTGACAGCCCTAGGTGGACTAATTATGTTTATGTGAGATATACAGGTGATTAGTCCACAGGTACATGTGTGTGAGCAACATATGCCATGGAGGTGGAAATGGCTCGGAGATGTTGCAAAGCTCACACATGTGATGATGAAGGAGCTCATTGTACATGAGACATGACATTGTGTCATGTGATCAAGGTTGAGAAGATCAAGATAAGACTTGGCTCGACGGACCGGTTGCAAGTGTGAAGGGCAAGTTGAGTGATGACTTGGTGCTGATGGACCGAGGCAACGATGAAGAGCAAGTGAAGTCAAGATCAATGAACCAATATGGTCACATGATGATATGGAGTGAATCTTATCATTGTCGATCATGTTGGTGCATGTGTTCCATCGACATTGGAGGAGATGGAATAGAATGCGCAAGGCAAAGGTATAACCTAGGGAATTTCATTTCATCGGTCATAGGTGTGTAGAGAAGTTGATGACCAGGTTTAGGATAGATGGACATACGATCAAGAGGGGCAAACTTGTTTGCATATTGGTCATCTAGTGCCACTCGAGTGATCTAACTTTGCATCATTGCTAGGATCAAGTGTTGAGGCAAGTTGAGTCGTTAACTCCTTGAAAAATATTTGTGAAAAGCTAACACACATACACATGTTAGTGTACACTTGGTGGTGTTGGTACATTTGCAAAGGAGAAAGAAGTTGGAGTTGAAACGGATCAACTCGATGAAGAAATAGAGGCGAAATAGCTCACTATGAGTGACCAAATGCTGGCCTCGGTAGGACCAGCACGTCTGGTCTAGTGGTAGCAGAGAGCATGTGGTCTCGGTCTTGTGACCGAACGCTGAGTTTGAAGTGACCAGACTCAGGGTTCCAGCGTCTAGTCAATTATAAAAGAAGGTGGTGCTCTCGGGCTTGATTTGCCCTATGACCGGACTCAGAGAAGAAAAGTGACCGGACTCTGGCTAAACACTATTCAGCATCTGGCCCTACTAATGTGCCGACGTGTAGATAAGAGGAGGAGCGGATGCATCGGCGCGTCTAGTCATGATTTTGCATCTCTAGAACCTTACTGGAAATGACCAAACTCAGGCGTAGCAGTGTCCGGTCATCCTCGTGGTGCATCTGGTCATAACTTAACCATTGAGATCAGATGCTCAGCATTTAAAGCTAGGGATGATGTGGTAGCCATCTATTGACCAAACACTGGCTGGGTGCGTCCGATCGATCTGACCGGCGTGTCCGGTCGCCCCGAGCTGTGCCCAGTGAAGGGGTACAATGGCTCTATTTTCTTGGGGGCTATAAAACCAAGCATTGTTTGGCCTTGAGCCATTAGTGGAGCACACTAGAGCCTTGGTGGCTTATGTGGTAGTGTTTGGGAGCCCTCTAACTCACTTGAGCTTGATAGTGTTCATCCGATTGAGTGAGTGAGTGATTCTAGTGCAATTGAATCATGAGGATGCATCGAGTGGCAATATGTGGTCATCTTGCAAGCTAGTGGTGCTTGTTACTCTTGGAGGTTGCCACCTCCTAGATAGCTTGGTGGTGGTCTCCATCAAAGCCTGTAAGAAGCTTGTGTGGTGCTCCGAAGAAGAGCTTTGTGAGAGATATTGTGCTCACCCCGCGGGAGCCACGAAGAGCAACTCTAGTAGAGCGAGACGCGAAGGGCGACAAGTGGTCTAGCTTGGTCAAGTGCTAGAGCTTGTGATAAGCACTCCACATGGGAGTGTGTGACTTGTGGGTCACCACTAGCAAGAGGACCGGTGGTGTCGATAGAATATCATCGGTAGTCCTCTGAGGGATATCCCACGAAGGTAGATTGATCAGCAGGGGAGCAGGACATCAAGAACAAGAAGGCAATAGAGACACATGAGTTAGATAGGTTTAGGCCATCAGTATGATGTAATACCCTACTCCTATGGTTTGTTGGTTTGTATTAGCCATCGTATGATATTGCGTGAGTTTGGAGGGGGTCCCTGCCCGCCTTATATAGTCTGGGGAGCAGGGTTACAAGTCGGTTAGATCTAAGAGATAACCGGAAAGTAATAACTGATTACAGGAATCTTAAGATCATACATATCCTAATAGATCTTGTAGTATCTTCATGATATCTTCTAGATGCCTTGTAGAAGGCACCGACCAGAGTTGTGCCTCGCAAGGATTTGTCTTGTGGGCTGGGCCACCCCTGAGGGCATAGCCCATGTGGTTTGTCGTGGGTATCCAAGGTCATACCCCCCATAGCTAGTCTCCGAGCACCTTGTACCTATTGTGCAATGCCGTCTTGAGCTTGTCTGAGCAGGTGCGAACAAAGCCGAGCAGTCAAACTCATGGTCCAACCACCGTGATGAGTTGCCGAGAAGTTGTGAGCAGTTGTCGAGCAGCGTGTGCTGTTATCAAGCAGCACGAACTGTAGCCAAGCAGCATAACCCAAGCACAGCTTGCCATAAGGGTGTAAGGAGCTCAAGTTCAGAATCAAAAATTTCTTCACAGTAGACCAAGTGTGCCCACTTAGAGTCCATCCATGAGAGAAGGATTTAGTCTTATTTAGCTTCGAGAGGCACGGAGTCTTCTAGAAAAAAGCAAGCACATTCACCACGAGGTGAAGTGTGCCCACTTAGTCCCCGAGCCTGACAGTAGATGACGTAGTCATTTGGTGCCAGGGTCCAAAGTAGAAGAATAGAGGACCAGACGAGCAGACAGCCAGTCCCCGGGCGTAGACCCGAAAAAGCACATTCACTGCAAGGTGAAGTGTGCCCACTTAGTCCCTGAGCCTGATAGTAGGTGACGGAGTCACATGGTGCCAGGGTCAGAAACAAAGTAATAGTGAAAAACCAGCCGACCAGGCAGCCAGTCCCTGAGCCACAAGCAGAGGTATTGGAGGGAACCAACCGTGGAGAAAAAACTAGAAGAACGACTATACAGTAACAGTTACTGAGCCTCAATAAATGGCGAAGAAGTCGGTGATAATTCAGCGAATAACAACTAACAACGGTGATAAATGAGCAACATGGGCTGTAGTTACGCAAAAGCCTAGGTTGTGGCCCATTAATCCACGTCGGAGAATTCGCAAGAGCGCAAACTGCGGGCATGGTTTCCCAAAAACCCTCGAATGCGAGAGGGTGGGGAAAGTGCTTTATAACTGCGCCGCCACATCCTGCATCCATACTTTTGCCACTCTGCCAGTCCATCTTCATCCTCAATCCTCACATTTCCAAATTCGCTTCCACATTTGCTTTCACCGCCAAAACCCAATCACATCATAGAGATGGCACCGAAGAAAGGAGCTGCCAAATTGAAGAAAACAAGCCCCAAGAAGGCGAGCGCCGGTGTCCGGCGGGACGAGGAGTGGGTGCCATCATGAATGGGAGAGGCGGAGCTTAACAGATTGGTGGAGGTTGGCGTTCTTCCTGACCATGCTACTGTCAGATGGCGGCTGGCCCTCGGTGAGTCCTTCCCAACACCTCATACCGATGAAGTGGTGGTATTTGAGGATTATTTCTATCACGGGTTGGGATTTCCTATTCATCCATTCCTGAGAGATTTGTTGGAGCTTTGGGTGGTTAGTCTATGCAACCTCCATCCTAATACCATTCTACACATCTCAGCCTTCATCCATTTCTGTGAGGCATATCTCAGAATTCTCCCCCATTTCAATCTCTTCCGTTACATGTTCTGGCTAAAAAAGAGAGGCGGTGGTGGTTCCAAAGTGGTCGGCGGGGTGTACCTTCAGCTACGCAATGGGATGGCAGGCGAGTATCTTACTATGCCGCTGAACACATCATTGAAGGGGTGGAACGCCAGGTGGTTCTACATGAAACAGAGCCACCCAGCCATTCGCTGCGACGTCGACCACATCCCAGCAAACCAGAGGAGCTGGTCAGAAATGCCGAACAGCGCTGACATGGAGCAAGTGAAGGAGCTTCTTGCCTTGATAAAGGGCGTGAGAACCAATGGTGGATTGGTAGTGGCAAGCTTTATAGTACACTGTGTGTAGCCCCATAAGGAGAGAGCACATCTAGCCTTTGAGTTTAAGGGGGAAACCGACGGTACCCGGGAGAGGCCAGAGATGTTGTCAAGGAATGTTTGTGAAGACCAGGCCATAGAACTATTCACTCCATTTTCCTCTTTCAACATGTTAGGGTATATGAGGCCCTTCAACTACAAAAATCTGCCTCCTCAGGTAAATATCTCAGTTGTGTATTCCTGATGCATTTTATCCTTCTTCATTGCCGAGCAGCAGACTGATTTACTTATGCGAAGATCCATTCACAGGATAGGGTGGTGTACTTTTCAAGTGTACCGAAGGGCAATTGGCCACCCACTATGGATGCACGACCAGCAACCCAACTTGAAGGAAGTGCCATCGGCGTCTTGTCGGACTCTAGAGGCACAGATGTTGGTCGGGCAGAGAGTTCTCCCTTGGTGTTGGAGAAAGCCTGGGGGAGAGGGTAGCGGCAGATGAGCCAGCCTAGAAGAGTAGGAAGATGGCGGGTTCTGCTTCCATCAAACCAGGCAGTATCTTTCTTGGCGATGATTAGACCAGTCGAATGTGGAGGACCGCTGTGTTCGACTGGTCGGATGACGACGAAGTTCCGACGGATCCTCCACTGAGCATGAAGGAACCTCCGCATAGTACTCTCATGGGGAATCAATCAAGAGCAGGTGAAGAAGTCCCTAAGCCACAGACGAGGGAAGTCCCCAAGCAGCGGACGAGGGAAGTCCCCAAGCAGCGGATGAGGGAAGTTCCCGCACAAGAGACGACGGGAGTCCCCGAGCAACAGGCAGAGGCAAACCCAAAACAACAGGCGGAGAGGGCCCCAGAGCAGCAGATAGAAAAGAGGTCAACTATAGAGGAGCCGAGACCTCCCCCGTAGAGCATGGGAGTCTAACCCACTCCTACACCTAGGGGCTCGAGCAGGCACCGTAGGTTCAAGAAATTGAACTGGCAGACCAAACCATAAGTATCCTTGTCTTGGAGTTACTTTGCTGGAGTTTCTTAACTTTTTGTGGTGACTAACAATTTGAATTGATGCAGAGCAAACCGTACGATGGATCCAGTCCCGCCCATCCATATTGACGAGTAGCCGAAGGCTGGCTCTAGGATGGAGGGAATGGTGGTGGACCCCATCCTAAAGTCCTTAGGTATTCATCAGCACGCGGGGGAGCCAATTGCCCCTGTTGGTGGACTTGATGGCGGCAAATAGTTGGTGTCAACGGCGAACAAGTCAGTGACAGCACCCTTGACAATGGCAGGTGTCGTCGGGTCCTTTGGAGTAGAAGCTATAGTTACCAGCATCGCGTCAGAATCTAGGGCAGAGAATCTTGCGGTGCCGAAGGAGCAGACGATGCTCCCTGAGGCGTAGGAGGGAATGGTTGGACCCGCTATCTGGCCACCGAGTCCCCAGGTGGTGCCTCCGGCTACAACAAAGGAGGACGAGGTGGAGGAGATCAAGCATGAAGAGCCTTGACCCCAAGCTGTCCGAATCCTCTGAAAGCGCGGCGATGACATAGTAATTGTCGAAGAGGAGGACACCACTAAGGAGTTCAGGAGACTGGAAACCGCCCTTGCTGGGGTGATGAAGCAGATCAAGGTTAGTACTGCATCTGGAATGCTCCTTTTTGACATTGGGAATTGGATTTCGACATTGTCATTGTGCATTTATAGGAGATAACGTGGACTGCCAAGCAGCACCATCAGCTGATAAAGAGGATGGAGCCCCTCACCGAGGAAAACAAAAAACTCAAAGAGGCGGTGAACCTCTCGGAGAGAAACATCCAGAGGGCCCAGCGCGAACGAGACCTTGCAGAGTCCAACGCGTGGGACCTGGAATACCAGAGGGGGGTCCTATCTGAGCGGCTAGCAGCTACATCCGAGTAGCTATGGAGCTAGTCTAAGAAGCTGCAGAGCCAGTCCAAGCAGCTGGCTGTTGTCTTTGGACAACTAAGGAGTACCTCTGAGCAGTTGGAATAGAAATCTGAGGAGCTCAGAAGTGTATCCGAGCAGAAAGCAGGTATAGTATATCGACGAATGCACTTGGTATTGCTGAACAACCATATTTTTAGTGGTAACTGTTGTGCTTGTAGAGCAAGATGCGGTGCTCAGCCAGCTACACCAAGCCATCGAACAACTTCGATGGGAGAAGGCGAAGGAGTCTGAGCGAGCAGACAAACTGGCTGAGGAGCTAAAAGGTGCTTAGAAGGTAATGTTTGCTGGTAGTATGGCTTCTGAGCCATAAACCAAGAAGTATGGAGATACATCGATGCTGTGACTAGCTTGAGTACGTAGTCCCCAGACTATAGCTGGTAGCTCCTTTAGCCATCTGTCCGGGTGCCTTTCTTCTTTCTGATATAGTCTCTTTTTGAGGGCATCAAGGATCATGCCATTCACCCATTCGACCTAGCCATTGGCTCTAGGATGAGCAATGGAGATGCAATGGTCTTCGTAGAAGTCCCAAAAGTGATGGCCAGTAAATGTAGTTCCGAGGTCGGTGATGATGCTGTTCGAGAGACCGAATCTGTGGAGGATATCTTCAAAGAGCTCGACTGCTTTTTTGCAGTAACCGAGATGAGTGGTTTATACTCAATCCACTTGGAGAACTTATCAATGGTGATGTATACGTACCGAAAACCACCTAGCGCTGGCTTGAAAGGCCCGATCATATCCAGTCCCCAGCATGCGAAGGGCCAGGAAGCTGGGATGGTTTGCAGCTCTTGTGCCGGCATGTGTATTTGCTTGACAAAAAATTGGCATCATTCACAACGTCATACGAGGTCTTCTGCATCGGAGATGGCTGTGGGCTAGTAGAAACCAGCTCGAAAGGCCTTGCCGACCAGTGTTCTCAAAGTCGCATGGTTGCCGTAGGAACCAGAGTGAATTTTGAGAAGTAGCTTCACTCTCTCTTTTTGGATGATGCATTTCTACAGTATCCCTTCCTTGGCACTTTTCCTCATCAAATTGCTGTCTACCAGCATGTAATGCTTGCTACAATGAATTAGGTGTTTGGTTTTAGTTTTGTTGGTAGGTACTTCGGCGCTGGTGAGGTACTTGATGAATTGTTCCCTCCAATCGGCGACTGGCAAAGGTACTGATAGTACCAGCTGCTCGACGGGGGGAACTTCCTGAACTTCCTTATCTTCCTTAATGGATAGCGCCAGGATATCTTGAACGAAGACCCCTAGCGGGATCGCGGCGCGAGAAGAGCCCAACTTGGATAAATGGTCGATGAGCTGATTTTGGTCGTGTACCACGTGGTGGTACTCAATGCCATAAAATTTTCCTTCAACTTTCCTAATTTTGGCGTAATATGCATCCATCTTCTCGCTAGAGCAAGACCAATCTTTGTTAAGCTAGTTGATGACCAGTGTGGAGTCCCTATATAGCATGAGGCATTTGATGCCAAGCTCGATGGCTATGCGGAGTCCATGGAGACATGCTTCATATTCGGCGGCGTTGTTGGAGGCTGGAAAGTGTATCCGAAGAACATATCAGAGCTTATCCTTGGTCGGTGAAATGAACAAAATACCCGCACTAGCACTGTTAATGTTAAGGGCGCCATCGAAGTACATCACCTAGTGCTCGGGGCAGGTGGCGGCGATGGGCTCTTGGATCTTGGTCCACTTAGTGATGAAGTCAGCAAGCACCTAAGACTTGATCGTAGGCCTGCTTCTAAATTCAATTGAGTAAGTGCTGAGCTCAATAGCCCACTTGATGATATGACCATTGGCTTCTTTGTTACGAAGGATGTCCCCCAGAGAGAACTCAGTGACCACAGTGATTTTGTAATACTTGAAGTAGTGGTGGAGCTTACATGATGTAATCAAGATGGCGTATAACAGCTTTTGAACCTGAGGATAACGAGTTTTGGGCTCATTAAGGACCTCGCTGATGAAGTATACCAGACGTTGCACCTTATAGGCATGCCCGACCTCCTCATGTTCGACCATGATGGCTGTGCTGACGACGCGGGAAGTAGCGGCGATGTAGATCAGGAGAGTTTCATCTAGCCGTGGTGCTGTCATGATCAGAGGTTTTGTTAGGAACACCTTGAGCTACTCGAAAGCTGTATCTACCTCTTTCGACCAGGAAAAGCGCTCGGAGGCCTTGAGGAGTTTGAAGAACGGTAGCCCTTTTTTTGTCGAGGCGCGATATGAAGCGGCTTAAAGTAGCCATGCATCCTGTAAGTTTTTGTATATCCTTGATGCATGTTGGCCATTTTATGTTGGTGATGGCAGAGACCTTATCAAGGTTGGGTTCGATGCCACGAGCACTGATGGTGTAGCCCAGCAGTATACCAAACGGAACTTCAAAGATGCACTTTGAAGGGTTCAACTTCCATCGGTACTTTTTAAGGTTGGTGAACGTTTCTTCGAGGTCGATGATAAGATTGTCAGCGGTCCTAGACTTGACGACCACATCGTCGATGTAAGCTTCGACATTGTGGGCGATCTATTGATCGAGGCACATCTAGATGGCCCTTTGTTAGGTCGCCCTGGTGTTCTTGAGACCGAAGGACATGGTGGTGTAGCAGTATGCACCAAAGGGCGTGATGAATGACGTCTTGATCTGGTCTTCTTCCTTGAGGGAGATCTGGTGATAGCCAAAGTAATAGTCAAGGAAGGAGAGCAGTTCACAGCCGGTGGTGGAGTCTACAACCTCATCTATCCGAGGCAAACCGAAGGGGTCTTTAGGGCAGTATTTGTTAAGATCAGTGTAATCAATGCACATTCTCTATTCTTTATTCGTTTTTCAAACGAGAACAGGATTAGCTAACCACTCAGGATAATACACTTCTTTTATAAATCTAGTAGCTAAGATCCATTTTATTTCTACCCTAATAGCCTCCTTCTTGTCTGGCGTGAATCGGTGAAGTTTCTGCTTGATTGGTTTGGCGGTCGGTGAGACATTTAAGGAGTGCTCAATCTTCTCCCATGGTACCCCTGGCATGTCTATAGGTTTCCAAGCAAACACATTGGTGTTGGCAAGTAGGAAGGAGACGAGCGCGCTTTCCTATTTGGGGTCAAGGTGAGCCCCAATCTTCATAGTCTTGAAGGGGTCGTCGAGGCCAAGGCCAACCTCCTTTATTTGCTTGGACTTAGCGGAGGCACGGTGGGCTCTAGCTCTAGGATCTCCATGTCGTCGGCATGTAATGTCTTAGCTTCGGTGACCACACTGGCCATCTAGATGGAGAGGTCGATGGCTTCAGCGAGAGCAAGACTCTCCATCTCATAGGCATAGGCGATGGAGAGATTGGCCCGTAGGGCCAGAACTCCTATAGGCGAAGGCATCTTTAGCACCAGATACGCATAGTGCGGTATAGCCATGAACTTGGCCAGAGTTGGCCGACAAAGTATGGTGTGGTAGGCGGTGTTGAAGTCGGCGACATAGAAGTTGATGTGTTCGATGTGGTAGTTGCTCGCCATGCCGAACTGTACTGGTAGGGTGATCTCTCCAAGTGGTTTGGAGGCCCTATAAGGTACCACACCCCAAAAGGAGGAGTCAGAGGGTGTGAGATCTGATAACCCAAGGCCCAGCTCCTTTAGGGCTTCGGCAAAGAGGAGATTCAGAATGCTCCCACCATCAATGAGCACCTTTCTGAAAAGCACCTTCTGCACGGTTGCATCGAGGATGAGGGGGAAATGCCCTATGTAGGGGATGTTCACCCATTGGTCGGCCCTGCTGAAGGTGATGGGTACCTCAGACCATGGGCAATAACTAGGGTTGGCGGTGGCATTTTCCATAGTGACAGAGAGCACCCGCCGTGCGGTGAGCTTCCGTTCTCTTCTGCTCTTGGTGGAGGCGAGGCCCCCGAAGATGGTGGCGACCACCTTGTCATGGTCTTGGAAAGCATTATTGTTGCCCCCAGGTGGTCGGCAGTCTTTGACTCCATTGTTGGCGTCGTCTTCTAGCTTTTTGTCCTGAAACTCCTTAGCCAAGCCGAGGCAGTTCTTCATCTTGTGTTTGGTGTTCTTGTGAAGAGGGCACGGGCCATTGAGGATCTTTTGGTACTATTTGTCGTAGTTGCGCTTAGCGCGAGGTTGACTGATGGCGGCGACGATGTGGTCTGGCCAGCGGCGGCGATTTTAGCCAGGCTTTGGTCCTTCTATTCAATCACGACCGTTGTCATGATGGTAACTGCGGTCATCGAAGCGGTAGTCGTTGTAGCGACGGTCATCGAGGCGATCGTTGTAGTGGCGAGGTGGGCGATGGGTGCCCGCATCCTCATTGAAGCGCACCTCAGTCTCACCATTGCTTGTGGGCGGCTTGCGGTTGAACTTGGAGTGAAGCTCATGATGGTGGAGTCCTCGGGTGAAGGCGATGATGACCTCAGCTTCCGTGATGTTGGGAATATAATTCCTCATCTTGTAAAAGCGTCGAATGTAGCTATGGAGGAGCTTGGACGGCTTCTAGTTGATGCGGTTGAGATCATGCTTGGTGCCCGGTCGAGTACACATAGCCATATAGTTGTCGGTGAGGACTTTTTTGAGCTCTTCCCAGGATCCGATGGAGTCTGGGGCAAGGCTAGCAAACTAGCTCATGGCGGGTGGCATGAGCATGACGGGGAGATAGTTCGCCATGACGCTGGTGTCTCCTCTGGTGGTGCAGATAGTGGTGTCGTAAGCCTATAGCCACTATGTTGGATTCATCCTTCCCTCGTAGGGCTCGACCCCAGTGATTTTGAACCCACGGGGCCATTGAAGTGTTCAGAGTGCCCTTGTAAACACTAGGGGGCCTTCGGGGTTGTGGTCAGCATCAGCTGCAGCGTTGCCGATGTCGATTTGCTCGAGAGCTGAGTTCAGGTTTTCGTACTCCTACTCATACTCCTAGCGGCGGCGTACTTCGTCTTCATGGTGACCGAAGTGACGTTGCTCGATACGCTGTCGTGCATCCTGGAGGTTGCTGAGGTGCACTCAAGTGTCCTGTTCGACCTCCTGGTCATGTTGGTGATGGTGTTCGGCGTGGTGTCCCCTAGCTCCACCCAGGAGAGGCAGTGACTAGTCGGCAAAATGGCTTTGACTAGGGTGGCGATTGGATCTCGGCGTAGCTGATCAGCGAATCATGCTTATGGAGCACGAAGGTCTCTAATCCTCATGAATCTCGTTAACCTGATAGTGTGCCACTTTAAGCATGGCGGCGACCTTGGTGAGCTCGGGTGTCTATGGGAGGCGGGCGAGCTCGTTGGTGGCCACTGCTAGATTGGCGCTTGGAGTCTTGAAGACGTCATGGCCGTCAACGTGGAGAAACTCTTTGTCAAGGTCACGGTGGAGTGGGAGTGGCCTTCCTTATGAGTCAAGCCCATTATTTCGAGCAGCCTCGGCCCTCACAATGGTTGCCTCATTTTCTCGGCGCTGCGCATGGTTGATGTTCCGGTTCTTATGAGCAACATGTTCTTCCTTGGTTTTGCCATTCCAAGGAGGGATGTCGATGCTGACATTGAAGATCATGCCACCCCAGAAGGGAGGGAGAAGGAGTTGCTCAGTGAAGGTTTCAGTGAGGGTCTCCGTAGAGCCCTAAGACTTAGAGCCTAGATTTTCCTCTGGGATGGTCTGGAGGGACGCTCCATGGCACCGGCCTATTGTAGCATGTTAACAGCTGGCGGAGGCTAGACGGTGAGTTGGTCAGCGAGCGGATGAGCGTTTCCCACCTGGTCGGTGAATTTTCCCCTCAGGGCGTCTTGGTAAGTAGCGGCGACATTGGTGAGCCCAAAAAGGGTAGAGCCGCAACTCCTAGAGTTTTCCAAGCAGCCTCCGATAGATTTGGATTAGAGGGTGGTCGGCACAGAACCAAAGTGTCCAGGGCCGATTCGGCGACAGAGAGGAAATCGGCGAGCTTCAGACCGACCCAATCGATGGATTCGATCAAATCGTCATTGTCGACCTACCTCCTCTAGTAGCGAGGAAGCGGGCGGCAGGTCATTGATGAAGGCAACCTTAGAAGTGGTTCTAAGATCAGATCTGCAGTTGTAGGTGCGGGGGTGGTTGGCGCAAAACTGATCTACACCAGCTCGAGGAGCTCTCCGACTCCATCAGTGTTGATGACCCACGAGATGGATCCAACCGTGAAGATATAGCCGGGCTACGGAAGGGATGAAGAGCCTACAAAAAAAGCCATATTGTTCAACAAGGAAACAGCACGCACACCCCTACCTAGCGCGCCAACTATCGATAGAATATCGTCGGTAGTCCTCCTAGGAGTATCCCACATAGGTAGATTGATCAGCAGGGGAGCGTGAGATCAAGAACAAGAAGGCAACAGAGACACATGAGTTAGACAAGTTTAGGTCGTCAGTATGATATAATACCCTACTCCTGTGGTCTGTTGGTTTGTATTAGCTATCGTATGATATTGCATGAGTTTGGAGGCGGTCCCTTCTCGCCTTATATAGTCTAGGGAGCAGGGTTACAAGTCGGTTAGATCTGAGAGATAACCAGAAAGTAATAACTGATTACAGGAATCTTGAGATCATATATATCCTAATAGATCTCGTAGTATCTTCAGGATATCTTCTAGATGCCTTACAGAAGGCGCCGACCAGAGTCGTGCCTCGCAAGGATTTGTCTTATGGGCTAGGCCGTCCCTGAAGGCGTAGCCCATGTGGTCTACCGTGGGTATCTGGGGTCATACCCCCATAGGCGACAACCTTGGAGCTTGTCTCAATAGAGACATAGCATGTTGGCAAGCACATGAACCTCAGGAGAAAAAACACCGTGTCAACATTATTCTTCCCGTTGGTTTGCAATCCCCTTACACAAGCTTGTAATTACTTTCATATACATTGTGCTTGTGTAGTTGCTCTTGTAATTAGTTAGCTTGTGTAGCTCACTAGTTACCTTCTTGCTTGTGTGGCATAGAAGTAGCTCCCTTGCATGGCTAATTTGGTTTGTGTAACCTTGTTAGTCATGTTGCTTAGTTTGTGTAGCTAAGTATTTGCGCTCTCTAATTTGGCATTTGTTACCTTGTTATTGAGCATTGCTAGTGAGCTTAGGAGCTTTGTGCTTTTGCTTACTAGAATTGTGTAGGGGCTCCTCGGTGTGCAAAATACTAGTGGCATAGGTTTGTGTGACCTTTGCTTCTAGAATTGGTTAGGTGAGCTGTAGTTAGCCCAGCACCTTTGTTGCCTAATTAGGATCTTTATAAGGTGCTTGTGAATTCTGATAGAGGGGTGTAGTCTTGGCTAGACTGATTGTTTTAATTCTGCATTTATTTCAGTTAGCCGACATGATTAAGTTTTAGAAAGGACTATTCAACCCCCTATGGTCCGCCATCTCGACCCTATAGGTCCACGTTCACTCGTAGCAACTTCTAAGATTTCTGTGACGAAAGATGCATCTCAGTCAAGTATGTCTCCATGGCACACCCTAGGGCCAACGGCCAAGTTGAGCGCACCAACGGTATGATCCTAGACGCATTGAAGAAATGGCTCTACGAGAAGGAATAGAAACACCTGGGCAAATGGCTCAAGGAACTACCAGTTGTGGTCTAGGGACTAAGGACCTAGCCCAGTCGTAACACCGACGTCTTCCTGTACTTCATGGTTTTTGGCTCTGAGGCCGTATTACCTGCTGACGTCGCCTTCTGAGCACCCATGGTGGAGAATTACAATGAGGAGAACTCCGACTAAGCTCGGCTCGTTGAAGTGGATAGCTTAGAAGAGGAACATCTGGTCACCTGTTTTTGGATGGCAAAATACCTCGATGGCTTACGATGATACTACAACCGTAATGTCAACGATCAATTCTTTATGGTCAAAGACTTAGTACTATGTAGGAAACAAAAGACAGGCGGGATGCACAAGCTCTCCTCACCTTGGGAGGGCCCCTTCATCATCAAGGCGGTCACCCGACTAGGGTCCTACAGACTATGTGACATGGATGAAAGAGATATCCTAAACTCTTGGCACATCGATCTGCTTAGACGTTCTACCCTTGAAGCATTCATTTCAAAGATATGTACCTTTCATATTTGAGTATTCAATAAAGTTTTTACACTAATGTTTCTCCATATTGTTTTCTCCATGCTTTTCCGCTAAGCGATTCTAATTCTGCGTACAACATCTTAAAGATGACACGCCAACTATGCCTAAGGAAAATACTCGAACACACACGTTGATGCTTGGACACCTCCAGAGATGACCATGTGTCCAACTTCTCCCTACACATGCATGAGTGTCCGCCCTCTGTGTCATGGGTGGTCGGTAATGATTCCTTAGCGATGCCCTGTTCTTCCCACACACACATGGCCCCTATGCCTCGCATTCGGTTAATAGGCTAGCTAGGGCTAGGGACTCAGCTACACACTACTGATCTGATGGTTTATAACAAATATAAACACTAACACACCACAACAAGCTTTCAACAAAAGTTGCTAAGCACTCCTATATAATGATTCAGCATAAGTTTTTATCTATGGAGCACCACTCCCCATTCATCGAACAGGTCGACGTCTCTAGACAACCTCTTTGCCGGCTCTTCCACCTCATCCTCTAGCCTAGCGATCTTCATCGCACCTGTTCCATGGGCATAGCCAGTCACCACACATTGGAGATCCACTACAGGATAATGCGATCATAGCTGGGCAACTGCATGGACGATGACTCCATGGGCGGCGCTGCGTGCGAATTCCTTGAAGTCCAACCATGTTGTACAACATCGGTCCAGGATCGACTGAGGTAGCTTGTCTCCAGGCAGCAGCTCTCTCCCTCTAGATGGCTCAAAGCCAATGCAGTCAAGCACGGGCTTGATCCCTGCTTTCATCACTTCAATCTCCTTGTCCCGCATTTTCACTTAGTCTCCAAAGACCTAGAATTATGCGAGCACCTGGTGCCAATACTCTGAAAAAAGTGACTGTATGCTAAGCATGCATTCAGACTGCATAGGCAAAAGCCTCCTCCTTCGTCGTAGTCAGCTACGTGATGGCCTCACAGGAAAGGTCGAGCTCCATTTCCAACATTGCACATCATAGCAAGACGTTTCACAATGCTGAGCATTAACAACTTTCACCTCCACATCTTCTCTATGGTGGCATTCTTGGAGTAGTCTCGCTTGGAGGTCATCCACTGACTCTTACAGATTCTTGTTCTCCGCTAGCACCATGGCCATCTCTTCTAGTT
This sequence comes from Miscanthus floridulus, assembly GCF_019320115.1. Lineage (NCBI taxonomy): Eukaryota > Viridiplantae > Streptophyta > Magnoliopsida > Poales > Poaceae > Miscanthus > Miscanthus floridulus. The sequence goes on along the minus strand of NC_089595.1, from coordinate 80,232,766 downwards.
GCCACCAGCGCTACTCGAATACTTTCATAATGTTCTGCAACAAGCAATAGGTTAAAAAGATTGTGATAATCAAGGGACACAATAGAAGGATTTTCTTAAGCTTACCTCAATGCGGCCGATCATTGCCGTCAGGTTGGTCCTTAACCTCTTCGTCTCTACGCTTGCCTCCCCCTTCTCCAGCATTTCAAATTCCTCACCGTGCTGGATAATCGTGTGGAGGAGCTAGGGAGGCGGAGAGGGCTCCAACATAATTTCTTCAATAACCACAACAGCCACCTCCAAAGGGGCTCTCCTCGGTCGCTGCTATGCTCGGACAGGTTGTTTGGGCCTTGCCTCTGTTGTTGATGTCTCTGGTGCCATCGTTTGCCTAGCAACAATGGGCAGATCCCGCGCCGTGGTGCTTGGCACATCCTCTGCGGCTTCTACTCCTACTCTAGCAGGATCAACTAGCGTTGCCCCTATGGCTCATAACCCTTCATTGCTTGGATGACCCTCGTCATGTGCCCCACCTCCAGGCAAGGTCAGGCCGGTGACTGGCGGCTCCTCCATGGAAGGGACAACCGATTCTACAGCCACTGGCTGCTTGGTGGGGGCAACTAGATCTGCTCCCCCTTGTTCCTATTGGACACAGGGAGTTTCTAGTTCTGCCGCATGCTCCACACCATCATCATCATCAGCCTATAGGTCCTCACTTGACTCTGCACTTTGGCCCACAAATAACTCGTCAGCAATCAGCAAACAGTGTTCAAAAAAATTATGCACAAAGAGGGAAACTTACAATTGGGATTCCTGACGTGTTGTTTGGAACCGACGTGATCGCCCGGAGCCACCAACTCCGGCACCCGAGCTGCCCGACACCTCCACGGGCACCACTGGAGTAACCCGCGTAGTCTCAAGGGCTTCAGTGGCCTCCTATGTTGCTGCCATTAGAGTTGTACGTGCAATCTCAGGGACTGACGGTGCCACCCGGGCTACCACTATGGGTACCGCTCGAGCACTGTCAGGTACCAGCATGGCACTTCCTCACATCCACCGCCTTTCGCGTCTCCGTCCCTGCCGACGCAGACGGTGGAGGCATCACGGCCCTTGAGGAAGGAGGCGCATACATCTGCCATCTTTGGGGTTGGACGATAGCCCCAATGCTCATCGGCCTCTCATTAGGACGAGATGAAATGGTTGTTTTCCTTATGCCACCTTCGGGGCTGGATGGTAGCCCCAATGCTCATCGTCCTCTCCTCAGGATGAGACAAAGTCGTTGTTTTCCTTCTTTTGGGGGATGGCTCCTTGTCAGCGGGTCGTTTCCCCTAGAGCTTCTCATGGACATGTGTCATCTACTTGTCTTCGTCCTTGTCCTCAAGGTGGGCCAAGTTGTCCCCACTGATCTACAAGTTAACCTAGCAACGGGGATAGCTCGGCCGAGCATCAACACCCCTTGGCCAGTCCGCTGATGGGACCGCTGAGAAGTACACCACCCAATCTTGCTCACAAACCTTTAGGAACATGAATGAATACATTGCAACAGATAAAGGATTAATGAAACCAAAAATGAAACTCCTACCCATGGTGGGAAGCTCCCTACATGGAAGGGCCTCTATTGGTCATCGATCCAAAGACGCCCTACAAGGTTGAACATCATTGAGATGCGCCATTTAACTTCATCCTGACTGATCTCCTCGAGCACCTCCCGAGTACCATCGGTCTCCCCTCAGAACTCATACCTGGGATGTGCCCTCTCCATGCTAGGCTAGACCCATCGAAAGGTGAAATTCATTGCCACAATCACCCCATCCAACCTTCTCCGATCTATCAGTGACAAGAGCTTTGTCACTTGCTCCATTCCATTGGCGCTAGGTCTCTCCGACCACCAGGCATTGCTAATAGGGATCTGATCCATCTCACATGCCACATATGGCTCCGCCTGAGGAATGTAAAACCATCATTGCACCCAATATTTCACGTTCATGTTCAACGGGGTGGTGATGTATTGACCTACCATCCCATTTTAGAGCTACAAGTATGCTCCTCCTACAATCCTAGATCTAGATCCCCCTGGTTCTTCAAGCAGAAGAAGTGGCGGAAGAGATCAAAATAGGGAAGAATGCCAAGATAGGCTTTGTAGAAATGGATGAAGACAGAAACATGAAGAATGGAGTTCGGGCTTAGATTGCAAAGACTAATCCCGTAATAATCAATCAACACGTGGAGGAATTGATGGATTAGAACACCGAATCCGTGGTAGAAGTAATCTTCAAAAACTACTAGTTCATCACCACAAGAAGTAGGAAAGCTCTCACCGCTAACCGCTAGCCATCCCCCCGTCACCCTATCGAGCAGCATGCCATCCACCACCAACCTATTCAGCATCGTCTCGTTGCTGATGGATTCCATCCACTCCTCGATGCGATTCAGCCCGCGTGCTCCCCTACTCGAGCCGTAGTGACTTCTTTTTGGCGCCATCTGATAGATCTATGGATGAGAGGAACCTATGCACTTGCGGTTGCTCTAATGGCAGAGCAGTTGCCAGCCACATAGGCGTGGGTGCGTGAAGAACGATGAAGTAATGGAGATAGTGGGGAATGTGCAGTGGGGCTGTAGTGCTCTTATAACTGTTCGACCCATGACCTTCCGCCTTCTAGGGTTTTGGGGAAATCACGCCTGCCCCGCCGCATTCTCCACCAAAATCTCCATGTGCCCCGCTGGATTGCTAAATGGGCCTGGTGGGCTACCGCGTCAAATATGGGTCGACAAAACAGAATTCAATACGGTGTTGCTCGGCGGATACAAGGTGCTTGAGGACTAGCTATGGGGGTATAACCCCCGATACCCATAGGGCTGTACATGGGTTGAACCGCTAGGGGAGGCCTAGCCCACAAGACCAAGCTAGGTCATGCCACTAGTCGAGGCCCGCATGAAGTACGGCGCAGGTAAGCATGTCTCACAAGACTGTGTAAGGATCCTTAGTGATCTAGGAAATCTGCTCGGATATCCTAGATTACCGTGATATCTATAACTTTCTATTTTGTAAACCGATCAGGATAGAAACAACCGATCTGTAACCCTACCCCCCAGGCTATATAAGGTGGGTAGGGACCCCCTTGTTTGGATCAGATCATACGCAATACAATCCATAAAGACACAGGACATAGGGTATTACGTCAAGCCGATGGCCCGAACCTGTCTAATCGTTGTCTCTTGCGTTCTGTGTCACCATCCGGTTTCCTCACGCGCACCTCCATCGATTCATGTACTATCGTGGGCATACCCCTCGGCAGACTGTCTACCAGATTTTGTCGATAGTATATTTAGCAATTTAGAGAAGAAGTGAATGTATCAAAACAAACTAGGCAACCAAACACACCCTAGGGCTAGCCAGGCTTAGAAAGCACAGACAACCAAACAACCAGAGATTGGCTTGGTGAAAGCAGACTAAGGTTGCCTAGGCTTCGATTCTAGCTAGGCTAGAAGTTAGCCACCCAACCAAACAGACCCAATGTCTCTATGTTTTGTACAAACAAGGCAAGAGGCAACGTGCAGGAACCATTCGCAACACTGATAATAAATAAATAAAATAATGGACAAACAGTGAGTCTTTGACATAAGGCATCAACAAATTAAGGGACGTGCTGACGCCTGGACGTCTGACGGGATAAGATTTCGTCGGACAAACGTTTCTCATGTGCATCTGCACAGCCTGCCCTCTGTCCGCTAATTCATCCTGCCCGCATGCGCATCGCGTTGTCGTCGCGTCCATACGACTCGCTCGCATTCTGGCCTGTCTGCTTCGATTCGACCCGCCCCATCCGCGCACCCCGCCCACATCTGTTCGCCCCACCCCACAGGCACACCTCGCCTCATCGTGCCCTCGACCGTCAGCCCCCAATGCACTGTGCGCCATGTTCGCCGGCCATCGACTCACCGTGCCCCATTTCCTAGCGCCCATGCCATGCCACCATCACTCCCTCGCACCCCTACCTTCCGAACAGCATGAAACAGGGCAACATGATATACTTGAATGCAACATACATCTAAAATAGATGAAATATCTAAAAAATACACTTGCAACATATGTGACAAAACATATGCAACATCCAGATAGAACACTTGCAACATGAAAACACTTGCTGCAACGGAAGACTAGAACAGATGAAATATTTGGAACGTACTGTTGCAACATATGTGTGAAACATATGCAACATCCAGATCAAAACACTTGCAACATACGTTTGGAGCAGATGAAACATTTTGAACAAACTCTTGTAACATGTCTCAAAAACACTTGAAACATATGCAACTTCCCCGATCTACTTTTGTAACATCCATATGAAATAACTGCAACATACCTCTAAAACGTCTGAAAGACTTGAAACATATATTTGCAACATAGAGGAGGGGGAGCCTATGCCGGTCAATTCTGGCCGTCAGGGTGGGAGCCGGAGGCGAGTCGCGGCGCGCGAGCACCACTTGCATCCAACACCAGTACCGCGTGCGAGAACCAGCGCCACTAGCATCAGGCTTGGGTCGATCGGGCGACGGATGCACAGGCAGAGCGAGCACCACCAGCACTAGCGCGCGTGACGGGAGGGAGCGGGCAGTGCGTGCGATAGGAGGGAGCGAGAGGCGCGCGATGGGGAACGAGTGAGCGGCGACGGATGGGGGGCGCGACAGCAGCGAGGGGAGAACGCGTCCGCATCCAGGGCGGGGCAGCCGCAAGGCGCTGCGACAGGGGAGGAGGAAGTCGAAGGGATAAGTATAGGTGATTTTTTTAAAATAAACTCACGGGCAGAGCGAGCGGTGGGGTAAAAGTGCATGCAATGAGATGGTGGGCCTGCAGAAGCGTCCGACGATTTGCTCATGTCGGATGTAAGACACGTAGCATTAGCGACAAATTAAAGGCAAATTGTTAAGTCTAGCGGCCACACCATTTACCTGGGCCACCTTGCTAGTTGGCATGCCAACAAAGGTTAGTCATGATCTTCTTAAAAAAGATACCTTTGAAAGTGCTATTATGAAAATTAAAATTTTTATTTTAAGATTCAGAAAGGCTAAAAATAAACTGCTAAACAGGCCCTGTATCCAGCCTTTCCGTTACATTTAGCTGGGCTTGGTCTATCTATGCATAGCCCAACACAGAGAACCGGCCCGGCGTCGAAGGGATTGCACTTGGGCCGCGAGTCCGAAGTCCGTCTTGATCCAAAATCGAAGGAGCATTCTCGGCCTTCTGAGATGCATTTTAGCTTGTGATGCGATTGCGAGGGCGAGAGGATCGCGGTTCACGAACGGCACACCCCAACAGGCGTGGGACCGTCGTGCCCGGTGCCCCCCCGACAGTGAGATTGCGCACGAACTGCCAGGACCTCGTTTGACTCCCGTGTCGTGATGGCATCTTTAGACCACCTTGTCAAGATCTGACCTAAGCTTCTTGCTCAGTCGCTCAGGCGTACAGCAATGGCGTATGATCATCTCGATCGTTTTCATCTTTCCAATACATAATCAAAGAAGAAAAAAGATCAAATATGAGCACTGCAGTAACCACAAGATCAACTAGACGCATTGTCGACAGTCCCAGGTCCGTAGCACCCCGACATTTCTTAATCTGTTACAGGTTACAGCAGCAGCAGATGCGTGATGCCATTACACTATTTTACAACCGGAAAAGCTTCTTGCACGCCTTCAAGATGCCACCCCGCCGCTGCTTCTTCTCCTTCTTGCTGTTCCTGCAGCCGGCTTCCTCCTTCCCTGCCTCATCATCTTCGGCTCGCTGCTCCGTCTTCTTGTTCTCCACCTCCTCCTCCTCGGCAGCTGCGGCTGCGGCTTCGTCCTCGCCGCGCTCCTCGACCGTGTCATCATCGCCGCGGTCGCTGTCCCCATCCATGTCGTGGATCCTCCAGTACCCGTCCCCGCCGGAGCCGAGGCCCGCGGGGTGGCGCCGCATGGAGAAGGCCCGCCTCAGTGCGCCCGGCAGGCCGCTCCGGCTCCGGCTCCGGCTCCTCCTGATCCTGCTCCTCTCGCTGCCGGACCTGCAGAACCTGTGTGAGCCCGTGGAGAACGTCCGGGCCAGCGTGACCGCGCCGATGGCCAGCCCCTCCCACGCCTTGGTCTCCTTCGTGTTGGTCAGCTCCATCGACGGCCTCGCCGCCCTGGCGGAACCGCCGCTCGCCGTCGCCGTCGGAGGGGAGAACGCGAGGTTGCTGTAGCCACCATCCATCTCGCAGCGCTCTCTCTCCACCTCTGTTGTTGGTCGGATGGATCTGGTTATGGAAGGCTGGCCTGGTATGGCTAATCTGGGAGCTGTTCGGGGTTTGTAGGTTCGCAAATGGAGCCGGTGCGAGCGAAACTCAAGTGCTCCGCATGCAGGACACCGCCATGGACAATGGAGTAGGTGAACGCTGTGGAAGCATCCAAGATTTGGCCAGGAAAAAATGTTTATTCTGCTCGTGTCCTCTGATGGTCTGATGCATTTATATACATATATAAATAATATATGCCCACTGGTGATCCGATTTGTTGCGTAATAACTTACAATACCATGGTTACTAGTTTTAGCTTAAATATGGAGGCAATGAGTGGACGGTGGAGGGGGTTAATTAAGGGTGTCTTCTACCGCTCCGTTCGCTTCGTTGAAAAATAAGCTGAAATACTATTTCAGTTGATTTGTTGTGAGAGAAAAACACTGTTCTAGCTAAAAAAATAAATTAAAAAAGACGGATTAAAAAAAACGAACATGGCCGATCAATTATACGAGAGAAATGAGTGGACGGTGGAAGGGGTTACACTTGAAGCCCATGGATGAGAAAATTCCGAATACAACGTTACAAGACAGAATTCAAACAATTACTGGTACGGTGATACCTGACTGAGCCACGGAATAATGCGGTATGGGCATAGAGACAAGATAAATTTTATAACAATTGAAAAAAATATGGGTCATATATTAGGCGAGATCAGACGATAGAAAAAATATGAGGGATCCAATTAAAAATATCAGAAGGTACCAAATAGGTGAGGGGCCTGTTCGGCAGGACTGAAAAATACTGTTCCGGCTGATTGTTGTGAGAGAAAAATACTATTCTGGCAGGACATGAACAGTAATTCTGTGAGAGAAAAAACAAGCCAGCCGGCTGGCTTTAAGCCAGCCGAACACGCTCGAGGATAGTACCCAATTAGATGAAGCTGTACCAAAATATGTGGGGCAAGATCTATTTTTTATTTTTTATTTTATTTTAGAATAAAGGTAAATAAGTCATTTTAGTTTGTATACATGTATTTCTGGTTTTATATTTTCTATATAGGAAAAATGGATTACGTCGTTTTATAACAGAAAAGGCAAAGCAGAGCACAGCTCGTGCGGGCGTCGCATGCGTCCGCGCGTGCACGGGGAAGGAGCACGACGCGCCTAGCCGGGCTCGGACACGGCGTCGCTAGCTAGAGGGCACCGGCGCCTGCATGAGGAGCTGGGCGGCGCTGCTGGCGCGACGGCAGCGGCCCTAGGTCGTAGCGCGCGGTACGCGTCGCAGAGCCGCGATGTCTTGTCTAGACAGACCACGCTCCCAAGGAGATAGAACGACGTAACGAGACGGGCCAGACCCGCGTGCTATGACCTAGGTAAAATATACGGTTTTAAAAAGTTTAGAGGTAAAATAGACGGTTTTATAGTTTGGGTGTAAAGTAGATTATGGTTAATAGGTGAGAGGTTAAGTAGACTTTTTCTATTATTATTTCCTGGTTTTAGTTTGGCCCAACAGCAGTTTTGGCCCACAATTCCACCCGCAGCGATGACTGCCTTGCTACTGTAGTCGGAGCACCTGGTCGCGTGGTCCAGGTTCCGTCCGTTGGTGGGGTTCTCTCTCTCTTTTATTTCCTTTTACTTTTCTTTCTACTATTTCTTTTTCCTTTCTGTTTTCTCTTTTACTTTTTTACTGTGTTCTATTATTCTTGTTTATTTTTCTTTCTTTTTTCTTTCCTTTCTTTTTTCATTTTCCTTTTTCGTGGTCTTTTATTATTCTTTTTGTTTCTTTTTTCTATTTTCTTTTTTATTGTATGTTTCCTTTTATTTTTTATTTTCATTAATTCATTTATTTTCCTTTTCTTTTTCTTTTTCTTGACTTTTATCATTTTTATTTTCTTTATTCTTTTACTATTTTTATTTTACTCTATTAATTTTTATTTCCTTTTATTTTTCTTTTTTTCCTTACCTTGCTTCTATTTAGTTTTTTATTTTTATTTTTATTTTTTCTTATCTTTTTATTTTTTAACGTTTATACATTTTTAACTTCTTTTTTGATAGAGTTAATGATTTTGTTTATTTCATTTTGTTTTTTGGTATTTTATTTTTTTAGTTTTCTTTCTTTTCTTCTATTTATAATTGTATGTTTCACTTTTTTTATTTACAGATACACGAGATGTTCATATAGTATATATGTAATGCTCTATGATGTATTTTTTTATGTTCGCAACTACAAATGTGATGTTCTACGACATATGTTTTGATGTTCAGCGAGCATATATTGATGTGCTAGGATGTATTTTGTGATGTTCGGTAGTTTTTTTCTTTTTTTTATTTGACTCTAATTAATTAATTCACTAATTTTATTATTTTATTTTATATTTCATGATATTTTTGTATTGTTCACGCAGTATACATATGATATTATATGCTATATTTTATGATGTTCGTGTAGTGTTAATGTGATGTTCTACGATGTATTTTGTGATGTTCAGTAAGCATACATTGATGTTCTAGGATATATTTTGTGATATTCGGTAGCACTTTTTCTTCTTTTTGTACTCTAATTAATTACTTCACTAATTTTATTATTTTTTACATTTTCATGATATTTGTGATGTTCACGTAGTATACATATGATGTTATATGTTATATTTAGTTATGTTCGTATAGTGTTATTGTGATGTTCTACGATATATTTTGTAATTTGTGATATCATTTTTTCTTCTTTTTATTTGACTATAATTAATTACTTCACTAATTTTACTTTTTATTTTTTTATTTTTATACTTTATTATGCATGTGATGTTCACGTAGCATACATATGATGTTCTGTGCTATTTTTTGTGATGTTCGTGTAGTGTTAATGTGATGTTCGATGACTATCTTTAAATACATATTCATCATGAGATAAATGTTCGTTAATTTTTTTTATCAAAATATATCCATGTGGGGTCTTGTTTTGAAGAGTTTATTGTAAGGAACACGATAGCGTAATCGGATTTTATTTAGAATACTTAGTGTAGGAGTTACGACTTTTTACTTCAAAAAAGCATGGGATATGCTCACGTCAGCACTTTTGGCTGTAGTGCATGGCTTGCTAGCGCGCTATGCGAGAAACAGCTCGTCAACGTCCAAGACAATTAAATTTGGTCCACGAAGCGCGTGTGGGGAGGGGGTCGTCGTGGGATATCTGCCACCCAGGTTGGCACCTAGAGGTCCCTCCATGCGCTTTCGGCAGCTGGCGAGGACACCGGATGCCCGAGATCGACGTCAAGTTTTAGAAGGGCACAACCTCAATTACTAAAATACCCTCTATAATATATTTCTCAATTAATTACTTAGAAAATAGAAAAAGATGAAAGAACCTAGAGGTACCAAGGTACTTTTTTAATCATTGTAAAAGATCTCTAGAGACAAGAGTGAAGGGATGAAGGCACTATATATGCAAGAGGGATGAACTAAACAAAAACATTGTGATATGGTCAAATGGCAGAAGGGTGTGGTACAGCTAGCTTAACAAAAATGCTTGTTGCGGATGCTAAATTAGTCACACACCATGCACGTGCTACACACGACAAAGAACACGCAACGGAGGTAGATCGATGCGGCAAGACCGACCAGGGGGTCGACGAGGCCGACTTGATGTTAGTTCTTCGCTCGGAAAATCCTCGAACATCTCTTAGGAAGACGTGTTGGCAGACACACGTTGGAGTGCCCTAGGGTCAGTAAGGCCATCTAGGACATCTATATTGATCGGTTTAATAGATGGATCTCTCAATCAGTTGTGAGCTTGCTAAAACTTGGCTGAAACTGGCTGAAAAGCACTGTTCTGGCTGAATTGTTGTGAGAGAAAAATATTGTTTCGGCTAAAAAAACAAGCCGAACAAGTCGGTTTCTGGGTAAACCGAACGGGGTGAGATGCCTTTACCATGAGACCATGCAAGTACCCAACAGGAAAATCTTGAAACTCCATCGGACTTCCAAGACTGGTCTGAGCCAGTTTCGGTAATGCCTCGGTGAGCCTAGAGAAACTAGCCTGCACCAATTATAGTTGCTGCTTGATTTTTTTTGTAAATTTGGCCAGATTTTGATCCTTTCAATTACATTTGATTTCTAGTCCATCTTTGACTCCCCCGATCATATTTTTCTATAAACATGAAACTTCTATTTTTAAGTGAAACATATGTGAGTGTAAAAACACATGAGAACAATAGCACTCATGTCAAGCTCATCGCTATTTTTAGTCTATAAGAGCGACACATGTATTGGCCATTTTGTTCAAAGGGAAATATGTGCATAATGACCATCATTCAAGCAACTCTAGATTTTTTGCTTCATTTTCTTACATCAAGCGTGTTAAAGCTCGCGTCGTTACGTCTTATTCAAACCTAATGAGCACCACTTTGGTTGGAAATATCTGAAATCTGGCTTCACCAACATTTCCAGCAACACCTATCTTCACTTCTTGCATAGTAGATTAGTCAGATTTTTAATGACAATATGCTCATCAATTACATTGACCGACACCTCTATGGAGCCTATTGTAATAGATGCTCGCTTGACGATCTCAATAGTAGTAGTGGGAACTTCTTTCTTCTCAGGCACATAGACTTCTTCAGAGGCGACCAGACTTCATGGAATCGGCCTTTTTCTTTGTGTACTTTCTCATAAGTCGGTCAAAAGTCGATTGGGATTTCACCACTTTACTGATATCTTACTTTTATTAGCTCTCTAAGTTCCAATCTCCGATGCTTTGATGTTAGGGTGCGTGGGGTAGGGGTGGAAATAGAACGAATACATATAGATTTTGGATATCTGTTAGTTAGATATCTTTATTATTGGATATGAATATGGAATCGAATATTCTCAAATATAAATACAAACGAATAAGTCAGATTTAAATTGGCATTTGGATTTCTACTCAATTTAATTAACTCAAGTATTTTTATCAATAGTTTTTGAAGCAAGTAAGATTAAAGTAAAAGTATACAGCACACGTAACACTAGATATTCATCAACTAAATATTTTAATTATATATAAAATATTTATAAGGACATTATAAATTAAAGTATGTAAAAATACTATTCAACAATAATAAAATAAATTAATAGATTAAAATACAATTTATAACAACAAATATATATAAAGCTCAAATTAAATCAAGACAAAAAAATTAAACTTAATAACTTTATTTATATTTTATATCATGTGCATAATTGGATATAGATACAGTCGGATATTCCACAATTTTTATGAACATGATATGGATTCGGATAGAAAAAAATTACAAGAAATGGATTCAAATACATTAATTTTAGCATCCATATCAGAAACACATGTGAATATGGATATAGATACGCATTCGAACAAAATGGTTACTAAGGCATCCATTTCCACCCTAGGGGGCTCTGATTTGTATTAATAAGGCGCCAAGAAATCGATCTTGCTGATTTTGCAGCCACCAGCACTAGCACCTTCCTTTTGCTTTCCACTGGAGTTTTTGCTTGGTACCCCAACCTCTTGAGCCTATAAAACTTGATAGTGATCTTGATGTCCTTATGAGCACAACTTCACGGCCTGAAATCTTCTTGTTTTTTCAATCTTCCCTGGGATAACCGATTATCACAAATTTTCCAGTACTAGATTCAGCTTGATCAGTCCGAACTAAGACAACCAGATTGTTCAACGTCAGGGTATTAATCGGGAACAACATCGTGACCACCTACATCCTAGATAGACTCAATTGATCCTCATTAATAGCCGATTGGACTTATCTATGGAAGACATTGCAATTATTAGTAGCATGGGAAACAAAATTATGAAACTTACAATATGCATGACGTTTCAACTCAGCAAGTGGCATAAAAAATACGATTGCACTTGGATACATCAAAAGTAAACTTCTTCCATTCTTCCTGATTGCTGTGAATCGGCTTGAGGGAAAAGCAAAAATCTGATTTAGCTTGTGCTAGCCGTAAAAATTCAGCAACAAAATAATCTTTAGGTTTATCGTTCGAGCTATATATCTAAATAATACTCAATAGCATGCATGTTCGGAAGATGTGAGTTATGAAATTCTCTAGTATCTTGTCTTCGGTTTTCGACTACTGATTTTGGTTGCATCAATTGATCAAAGGTGAGAAACTTGAAGTGTTCAAGCATTTCTTTAATATGAGAGTGCAGGTCAACAAAAGTCAAATCAACAAAATCTTCTTTTCTGAAATTATAAAATTAAACATCGGTTTTAATATCACTAAATCTCCAAACATAATTGAGGACAGACTCGTCTCGCCCATGCTTAAACAATGTTAAACTAGATATTCTAGAGATATATAGGGGTCCTATCTTGATTGGATCTAGAAGAGTGAAGATGGACAAATAGATGGGTCAGACGAACTTTCTTAAAACTCTCACACCCTAGGGGCTGTTCCTATATATGCGTGTGAGATCCAAATATATAGATAGATGTAGTAGTTGTCGATTAATTGCCACCTTTCATCATGTGATAGGACATAATTTCCTGCTGGAGAAAATAGATTTATCACCGGCTGAAGAGAGACCATTAAGTGATGTAAAAATACTTTTCACATTTGCTTTCCAACAACGGGAAAAAGGGAACATACATTCTCACATTTCCAAAGAATGTCACAAGGACGATTTGCGCGAATATCATAATAACCGGCTAAAAAAGCAAATCAATCAAACTGAATGAGAGTCTTCATCAATGGCCTTTGCTATTGACCCTCCGGCAATTCTTTCTGATCTCTCCATCCTTTCCTGTCAGCGGGCTTATGTTGCCCATCTTAATCATGGATGCCACAAAGTTCCTGAAGAAATCTTTTTGGTTGCTCGCGAACCGGTGAACAATGGGTGCAGTGGTTGTCGGCGCCATAGGGTCAGATAGCATGACCTGGTCGGACGGTAGCTGCGCTTGGCCATGCAAGAGGTTGCCATAATACTTGTTGTCAAACACGGTGGGTGTAACCTGGTCCAGGTTCTCTAGTGCACCCTGTGGTTGCCCCGCTGAGCAGTTCTGACGTGTAAATTGGCATTGGACTTTCCCGAATGTGTGCGCTCCTGAAGTAGAAATTTGTTGTTGATATATCAGCAGTGTGCACGACGTATGAAAACTTTGCAAGTTTGAACTGTGCGTACAAATTATATATTGCTGAAATGTACTATGAATTATTCAGTATGTGTAGTTACCTTGGAGGGCGACGAGATCAGTGTCGTCTAGGTTGACGTTTCTGAACTTCTCCTGGAGCTTGTCCAGGGAGTCGAAAGGGCTGGGAAGGTTGTTAGCACTCTGGACGTTGGTCGTCGTGCCGTCTCGGCGGCCAAGAAGCACCCTCCAGCGTGGTCCTCCAGCCTGCGCCCAGTTCGTCCGTGCACGATTCTTTTCCGTCAGTTCAGTTCAGGCGAGAAGATAGCTAGAGGTACGTAGTTGATCAATGCAAGGGGATACATAGAGAGAGGATTAGATCGGACGCTAGCTTACGAGTTCAACGGAGATCGCGGCCGCGAGGGCAAGGATATCAGCGCATGAGACGATGCCCGGGCACGCTTCCTCCAGCGCGCGCTTGATGCCGTCGACCACCGGGAAGCCGCGCGCCGAGTTGTTGTTCGCTGGAACGTGCTTCTCCGTCTGGATCGCCGGGAGATCGTCGTCCAGAAGAAGGGAGCCATCGCAACCCTGAAAGCCAACATTGTTTGACGCTCATTCATGTCAGATGATGCAAGGCAATGAGGCACTATTGATGTGATCAGCTCACGTACGTTGACGAAGCAGTCATGGAAGTGGAGGCGGATGAGGCTGGCCGGGATGCGCGGGTCGGAGACACGCGCGTCCTGGATGACGCGACGGACGACGTCGTAGGCGCCGGGGCACGACTGGTCGTAGAACGCGGAGCTTAGCGCCGCACCGGCACTCGGAGAGTGGCCACGGGCGGCTCCAGCCAGGGCGAGCAGGAGAGCGTAGTGAGCGACTAAGAGCCACCCAGGAGACGAGATGCGAGAGGAAGCCGCCATGCGCGCGCACTTGCACGACGCCGATCGAGCTGCTATATACGATATCACTGGAGAGGGCTTGCAGCTTGCAGCTCGCTACTGAGTACTGACAGCGTCGTCTCGTAGGTGCTGGGTGCTCTTGAGATTGCAGGGATGGATGTGAGGGGACTGGTTGGATATGCGGAATGAAGGGAAGGGAGTATTTATAAGCTCGCGGAATTTTGTTTGGCATGGGCTTGGATTGGGTGCTCCGTGCTCGTTTGACCGGCTGACCGCAGCATGTCCATGTGAATGGTTTAGTTTAGCACTTGGCCACTACTGTCTATGGCTGCTGTTGCGATACTAAAATATTCCAGGATTGATCCATGCAAAATACATGTCCAGTTTTGCATGTTGAGTTGAATACTTGAATGATGATTGCGTGTTTGCGTATGCTCGCCGGAAGCCCGGAATTCGCCGCAAGCGACAGGCTTGGGGGCAGGGAAGGTGCCCAAAACTGTGTGGCCTCATCCATATCTTCGGAGAAGTAGCCAAAGGGGACGAACTGTAGGGTGCAATTGTATAGGGTCCACGGGTGCAGGGTGCTTTGCAATCCCTGCCGAGTGCTGGCGACCAACCATGGCCTGCAGCTGCGAGGAAACGGCCGGTCATGTGGCCGGGTCAAAGAGAGTCTCTCAGATGAGGAAGTAGACGTCCAGGCCGGCAGGCCCAGGACCATCAGTGTCTTCAACGCTGCAGTTGGAGTTGTCTGTTGCCCGCATTCAGCCCGTGCTTACGTAGGGAGAATAAATATATCTTGTTATAGGTATAGTTGGCTTGTTGCAAATTTAGTTCTCAATCTTTCTTTATTATACCTCTATAAAATGCACTAGTTCAACTCTTTGCTACATCCATATATACAAAAAAAATTGTTTGGGCTTTATTTTGCTTTTGAAAAGCTAGAATTGGTGGGTTGATGTATAAAAAGCAACTTTCAAAAATATGTATTTTTAGATATTATTGGGTTTTTAATGAATCAAACACAAGCGTACATGTAATACTACCTATATGTTATATACTCTTGGCTCCACCCATCTCTCACTAGTCCAGATCCAGCAATCATCATCGGATCTAAATCCGGCACCACTGCTATAATTGGGTCCGGTAAAGTGTAATTAGCAGTGATAGGACTCGCCTATCACAGTTAGTTCAAAGCTAGTCCTGACAAGAAATTATAATAAAATTATACAGCGTGTACAAATAATATTCAACAATAATAAAATAAAATAATACATTAAAATACAATTTATGACATAAATATATAAAACTCAAATTAAATAGAGACAATATTAAATTAAACGTAATAACTATATTTAAATATTATATTGTATATCATGTGCATAATCGGATAAGGATACAGTCAAATATTCCATGATTTTTACGAATATGGATATGGAATCGAATAGGAAAAATGGATTGAAATACATCAATTTCAGCATCGATATCAAAAATACATGCAAATACATATATGCATATTTAAGTTTTATTGGATACACATTCAAATAAAATGGTAATAAGGCATCCATTTCCACCCCTACGTGGGGTGGGGGCGGTGGCTCTGATTTGTATTAACAAGGTTGAGAAATTGACCTTGCTCATTTTTGTTGTCAGCAGTAGTAGTGTAACAACAACAAAAAAAATCCATACACCAAAAATACCAACTACAGAATTTTTCTTAAAACTCCCATGTGTTGATGAGTGTCATGTATATAAACCTAACCTAAGAGATGCATTAGGTCTAACCCCAACCTAAGTCAACACATAAGCATGGCATAACTCTTGGCATAAACATGTGATTAAGTTCCCTAACTAAATGAACCTTGCATGCATATTAATACCACTTGTGAGTTGGATTCTTCTTTTGCCTTATGTTATGCTAATTAAAAATCACCAAACAACTATTAAGCTTGCTAATTAATCTTTTGATGAGCAAATGCCTTAAGCAAACAAACAAAGAACAAAAGAAAAGGAAAAAGAGAGATGAAGAGAGAGGGCCTCGCAGCCAGCAGCTCGGCCCAAGCTAGCCAGCCCAGCCGACCTGCCAATCCCTTCCTTTTTTTCCCACCCACGCGCGTGGCCCATGAGCTCGCGCAGGCCCAGCATGCCGGCCCAGCCTTGCACCACGCGCGTGCGTTGCGACGCTGAGCTGCTCTCACTGTCCGCCGAGCGCCACCTGTCGGCTTTCCTATTCATCTTCTTCGCCCACGCATCAACCGCCCGCGCGACCGGAGGCCGACAGCGTTGGCAGGAGCGGGCCAGGGGGTCACGCCCGGGCATGGCCCTTGTTCCCCCTTGCGCGGCGCTCAC
Source organism: Miscanthus floridulus (assembly GCF_019320115.1). Classification (NCBI taxonomy): domain Eukaryota; kingdom Viridiplantae; phylum Streptophyta; class Magnoliopsida; order Poales; family Poaceae; genus Miscanthus; species Miscanthus floridulus. The sequence goes on along the minus strand of NC_089595.1, from coordinate 80,216,186 downwards.
GCAACCTCACGCCATCGTCGGATGCGTCGCGCGCCTTCCCACCGCACGATGCCGGTCGCCATTGGAGGCATGGAGCTCGGCTATAAAAAGACCCCGGAGCCTTAGCCTCTCCCTCTCAATCACGCCGCCGCCGTGCAGTATCCGCCAGACCACTCAGCACGAGGGCCGAGGGGAGGAGAGGAACAAGGAGGGCGGAGCCGCTGCCGGGAGGAGGACCGGGAGCACGCCGGAGTTCAGAGCGTCGCCGCGGATCAAGTCAGAGCGTACCACGAGCCAGCGTCGTCGTGATCGTCACTGCGTCAACCACACACTGCATCGCCTAGCCTCGCCGAGCACAACACGATGAGCACCTTGCTGAGACCTCTCCCCAGCCAACCGGCACAAGCTCGCCGCCGTTGAGACCCTGCCGTTGCCTCTGAGCACTCGGCCTAGCCACTCGAGTAGCATAGAATACCGCCATGACCGATTTGCAGAGCCAAACAGGATCCCATAGTGAAAGGACGATGCCGAGTTCTTCTACTTGGAAAACACCGGCATCGAGCATACCGCTCACGCCACCACACTCCCTACCGCATGCACGCACACACGCACAGGCCCTAAACACGATCTTGAAATCGAAGCCAGTCCCACGCGCACACAAGGAGTCAAGAGGAGGGCGACGTCAAGCCAATCGGCTCGAGAACGCCAGGCCACGCCGATCTCCACTACGACGCCGCCGTGTCAACCATAGTCCTCATCGTGGCCAGCCACCACCGGAGGCCGCCGGGGTAGCACAAGAGCACCGCTGTGCCCGCAATGGCCTCGTGAAGCTCACATGCACCACCGAGTCACCTCTCCGAGGCCATAGCCACCTCACCGCCGCCGCCGTCGTGCCCGTAAGACCGCTGCCGTGGCCGGCACTCTACGGGACCCCGCACGCCACGTTAACCCCACCAACGAGGACGCCGAGGCTTGGCGGAGCTTTCACCCACATCAATCGCGCACCAGCGCCGCTAGCGAGGCTCACCGAGCGCTCGCCGCCGGCGAGGACACTTCGGAGATTCTAGGGAGACCTTTTCTCCCCGGCCACACACGCGCGTGCACCCGGTTCACGAAGACCGCAACGGAGGAGATGGTGGGTGGACCAAGTCCACCGTGAACCACGTTCCGGCAAATAGACCAGCACGCCCTGCTCCATGATGGACTAGCCAGTGTGGGTGCGCTATGGACGCGCCGGACCAAGCCCAAACGGACAGACCTGACTAGACATGTGGCAACGCCACAGAGCAACCCATGGCAGGCCCGGCCCGGCCCAGACCGGCCCAACCCAGGCCCGCTAGAGCCCGTTTGAGACCCAGTCTGAGCTGACCGTTGATCGGTCAACGTTGACCATTGATCGGGGCCCACATGTCAGCGTCACAGCCGTAGGGTCCCACATGTCAGTAAACAGTGACCTGATGACGTCACGATGATGGCTTACTGACGTCATCAGTGGGACCTACCTGTCAGATCCGAAGCCCGGTGCTGACGTCAGCATGCCACGTGGACCAATCACAGTGTGACACGTGTCAGCCCAGGATTAATTTAGCCTTTTCCCATTTTCAAAAATGATTAAAACTTCGAAAATTCATAACTAATTCATACGACCTCAGAAAAATACGAAACCAGGACCAAAATTCATATAAAATCGAGCTTTACGCAATGAACCCATGTTTGAGTGCATTTGGCTCTTTTGAATTTTCATTGCTTCTTTGTGCTATTCTATAAACATCGCTAACGCGACTATAATTTGATCATATGCAGACTCGGAGGAGAACCAGACGGACGAGGAACGTGAGTACCGTGAGGAGTACGGAGATGACTACACTGAAGGTGCCACATCCCACCCAATCTCGTAGCACCTATTACGCATGGCTAATATAGGACTCTATTGCTTTACTTTACTGTTATAATCATACTATGATAGGACTTGCATGGTATTATGCTTACTTGATGGCCTTTACCTTGACGCAACCTTACCCCCGCATACCCTACTATTAGGCTAGACACACGCTTACTGCTATATTTCATTGCTTATACTTCTACTACGCTTATACTACATTAATGCATGGTGGAAACTGGTGTTATCTAGACTATAGGGAGAGTGTTGCGTGTGTGACTTGGGTGTGTAGAGGGTGAGGGTTGTGTCGACCAAGTTGGAGTATACGACGAGCCTGGGGCAAGTCTTGCCGCGGGGTGCTACCTGGGCACCCCAGGAATGGATACCTGTGGTGGATAAATGGTATATAAGGTGGTCTTGGGTGTGAACCTGTGATGGGAGGAGCTCGGGATGGAGGTGCTGTGGTGGCATGATAAATGGAAACACTGATGAAGACATTCTGGCTTAGTCATCCCTAAGGACTTACTAGTACTTAGATTTATCGGGAAGCCTTACGTACCACTCGCCCTATATGGTGCGGGATGGCCGGACTACTTGGTAGGATATTGCCACTACTGCTAGGTTGATAGCGGACAGTGTAAGGAGGTACGGGGCATGGAGAATGCCCCCACAACCTTCTTAGACTTCATGGAGATCTTGTGGACCCGGCTCATGACTCACAGTTTCAGCCGCTTCAGACTAGACTTGGGGTGTACCATGGCTGAATGGTAGAGTGGCATTATCCTAGGCTAGCAAGCGGCCGGAATCAGCCCAGTTGACGATGGTCAGCGAAGAAGGCATATCTTGTGGTTATGTAAAACCTCTGCAGAGTGTATGGTTGATCGATCGATACATGTGTCGACTTGTCAGCTATGGACCTTTCCTAGGTTTCGCTTAAACTAGATAATGAGATGAGTCCTTCTCTTCTTCCCCCATGAGAGAGTGTCGGTCGTAGCTAGGGGCTATGGACCTTGAGGCAGTGCCGAGAGGGAGTCGGCCTATCGATTGAGCGATGGTATGGTGATGGTGTGGAGATGGTGGTATATCGATCCCAGGATCGAAACCTGGCTCTAGAAAGGGAATGGGGTGGAATGTGTGTGGGAATGGTGTTAAAACTTGACTATATTACTATACACTTGATATGCTAATACATAGGAAACTCTAGCCTTATCGGTTCCTTTTGATTATATTCAACTTGCATCCAATTTCCACAAAGCATAGCTCATAGGGTGGGAGTGGCCAGTACAAATCGTACTGATAAATTTTGGCACACAGGTTCTGCTAAGGAGTATAGCTCCGAGGAGTTTGACGGTTGAGGGGTTCATGCCTATGCTCGAGTTTGGTGATCTTATCTTCAAGCTGTTCTGAATGAATGCTACTTTTGATTCCGCCAATGCGGCGATGTAATAAATTATGTAATTCTGCACTATTTATACTCTGATATTATCGTTGTATGGATGTGGTATTCGACTGGAAAATTGGGTAATATGATCTACAATGGTCTTATTACACTTCGACTCTGTGGTTTTCCCTTCATGGAAATCAGGTCGCTTCAGTTGGTATCAAAGCCATACTTGACCATAGGACAAAACCCTCAGAAATGGATGATAGAATAGGACGTGAACAACCCTTCTTTCGGTTATATACCGACCCTGCATTTACTTTTATGTAAGGCTTATCTATTATTGACCTGCTAACACTTGTTTCTTAAAACATGCAGATGGCAACGGACGTCGACTGGCCGCCTCTAGGACCGCTACCTCTAGACCACGCCAAGCTTACCTTCGACCTACGTGAGCTCGGGGGTTTTTCACAGACCCTCTGTCGAGTTCTCATCATGTTAGGTGTCCCTGATGAGCTTATCGAGGTCACCTGCACCGGGAAGCCAGCTCAGGAAGGAGGAATCGAAGGACTGATTATCACCTCAGTTGAGTTCCCAGCTAGCACTACCTTCCCTTCTGTCCTAGCTTTCACCGAGTTGACTATAGAGGACACAGTCGAGGAGGGACTGCAAGCTATCTCACACAAGGCACTTCATAGAGTGATGAGGGACCACTACGAGCACCTAAAGACGACAGAGTTCCGTCTACTTCCCTAGGCCCTCGACCTCAGCCTTACCCCTAGTGAGCAGAGTTTCACAGCCGGCATAGTTATCTTTGCTGAGGAGGACAGATGCCTTTGCATCTCAGCTATCCACCTACTGGAGCAGGATAGGTATGTGACCCAGCTGGAGCAGAGGAGATGATAGGACCAGGCCCTTCTATGGGAGTACCAGGAGCAAGACTCGTAGGGAGCATAGGAGCGAGCTAGTCTACTTGAGATAGTTGTCAAGCTATAGGACGAGCTCAACCGTTGTGAAGAAGTCCATAGAACCAAGGTCGCTAACTTACAGGACAAAGCAGCCAACCTAGGCAACAGAAACTGCTACCTCGACAGCAAGGTCTTAGAGTTGCAGAGAGAGTTGGACGACAAGAAGGCTGAGTTCAACCGCAGAGGAGACAGAGAAAGGTCCAAGGGGATTGATATGCTGAAAATCCAATCTCGGAACAAGACCATGACTCAGGATCTAGAGGAGTTCAGGAAGAAGGCCATTCGCAACTAGGGTCACCTGATCAAGGCACTTAGGCAGAACAAGTACCTACAGGACAAGTGTGAGAGGACTTGGCAGGCTTGGCAGAAGTCTAACAGGAAGCGCCTCAGGGAGATGAAGAGTATGTGGGATTAGCTACCCAAGGAGATTCATAGCAAGACACAGCCTAGGATAGAGGAGTTTGAGTTAGCCCCGACTTGCCTCAACCTAGACGCCTGCCCTACCCTACCTGGAGCCAAGCCTACTGAGGAGCTCGTCGAGGCCTTGAAGTACGTGTCCCAACTTCACAAGTCTGACGAGGAGATCGAGATCGAGAATAGTCATATCCCACCTGCGGTGTACGAGTTAGAGTAGATGACCCTGCGTGGTCATGACTCATGTTGGTGGCTTCCATAAGTTGTACCCCATGATGTACCCCTTATGAGATGTAACATGAGACACTATGTGTAGTACGATTCTCGTGGGTCTCCAAGTGTAGCTACTGGAGATGATGCTATGTAATAAAACCTATGTAATGAAAGTTTTGGATCTTATTGCATCTTATGGATCTTATTGCTTCTTTGTAATGAGTGTTGGATAGTATAAATGTTTTTCTTCAAATCATCAAAATCATGTAATCATACTGAATTATAAGCACTCATGGCACAATCACTAAAAATTCCTATGATCCGTGATGCAGATATCGAACCGCCGATCTAATCATCTAATGAACCATGGACGTGCGCCCACCCCCGAACCAGTTGAACCAAATGGGGGGCGTGGTGGCAACAACCATGGCCATGGACGTGGAGGGATACCCTTCAACCTGGAGAATACCCCGCCGCATGATGAGGAGAACATTCCGCCACCATCACCACCGAACCTGGTAGAGGTGATGGCACAGTAGACCCAACTTCTTGTAGCTCTTGTTGATGGAGCAAACCATCGCCAGGGAGGTCAGCAAAATGACTTCCAAAGGAAGTTGGAAGGATTTCTGAAGCTAAGGCCACCTACCTATGATGGCACCGACCCTGACCCGCTTGTGGCCAATGACTGGCTCAAGGAGATGGAGAAGAAGCTTGACCTCACCACTTTCACCAACGATGAGTGAGTTGGAGCTGCCACACACTAGCTCATAGGTGCAGCACGCGCCTCATGGGACAGTTTCAGTGACTCCCATGAGGACCCTGCCAACATCTCATGGGATGAGTTTGCCGAAGCATTCACTGAGTATCACATTCCCAAGGGTATCATGGAGGCCAAAGCTAAGGAGTTCCGCAACATCAAGATGGGAAAGGACAAGGTGATTGAGTACACTACTTGTTTCACCAACCTTCTACGCTATGCACCTTCTTATGTTGTGAACTCTGAGAAGGAGAAGCTGTACTATTACCGCAAGGGACTTAACCCGCACATCAAGCTGAAGTTTGGTGGTATTGAGAGTAGCACGCTGCGTGCGCTGGTGGATTGCTGCATCCAAATTGAGAAAGACCGTGCTAAAGCTAGAGAGGAGTATAGGGAGAGGAAGCGTAAGCCTGAGGAGTCCTTCTGTGGACGTGATCGCAAGAGGTTCCACAGAGAAGCACCATCCAGAGAACGCTCTTGCCACAACAGGGATGACAACCCTAGATCGAGTAGGGGTAGTGGAGGCTACACCACCAAATACTCCCGCCCTACTCAGGATCATTACACCCGGGACTGTTATGCTCAAGACCGCAACACTCAAGACCGTTTCAACCATTCCCACTCTGTGAATGAATGCCCAGCACAGAACCGCTCTGCACCAAGCACTAGAAACTAGAAGGCACCCATGCCAACCCCTACAGGCGATACACCTTTCACTTGCTTTGCTTGTGGCCAGCCTGGTCACAACGCCGCTAGGTGCCCACAGAACTCAGCTGCTCAGAAGTCTCAGTTCAAGGGATCTGCTACCCATGGACATCTCAACCATCTGGATGCCGAGGAAGCACAGGCTGCCCCTGACATGGTGTACGGTATGTTTTTAGTTAATGGCAATACTGCATCAGTTCTATTTGACTCTGGAGCAACTTGTTCTTACATATCATCCAAGTTTGCACAAGCATGACCTACCTGTAACCCCATGTGGAAAACCTATTATCATCAGCTCACCTTTAGGAGACCTAAAGTGCACCCACATCTGTAAGGAAGTGAGTCTTACCATTAAGGGTCTTATCTTTAAAGCCGACCTAACCCTGTTACCTTCCACAAACCTAGATGTCATCTTAGGAATGGATTGACTGACCATTCACTGAGGTATCATATCATGTTCACCTAGATACGTCTAAGTGACCCACCCATCAGGCCAAGTTATTAGGTGTGAACCTCAGTCCAGAAAGTCCACTTCTATCCTATGTGCTCTTAAAGCCAATTCAGAATCACAAAAAGAGGAGAAGACAGTTCATGAGGTGCCTGTGGTCAGAGACTATCCCGATGTATTCCTCGAAGAATTACCGGGTATGCCACCAGACCGTGATGTAGAGTTCATCATTAATCTTTTGCCAGGAACAGGACCCATTGCCAAGAGACCCTATCACATGTCAGTTGATGAACTGGCCGAGCTCAAGAAATAGCTTGATGAGCTCATCTCGAAGGGATATATCAGACCCAGTGCTTCACCCTAGGGATCCCCTATTCTGTTTGTTAAGAAGAAGGATGGCTCAATGCGAATGTGCATTGATTACCGAAACTTGAACGTAGTCACCATACAGAACAAGTACCCTCTGCCAAGAATCGATGATCTGCTTGATCAGCTTCGAGGTGCTAAGTATTTCTCTAAGATTGATCTCAGATCTAGCTATCATCAGATGAAGATTCGAGAGAGTGACATCCCGAACACAGCTTTTGTGACTAGGTATGGGCAGTTTGAGTTCACTGTGGTGTCCTTTGGACTCACGAATGCTCCCGCATACTTCATGAACATGATGAATAAGGTTTTCATGAATGAATTGGATAAGTTCGTGGTAGTATTCATTGATGACATCCTTGTCTATTCACCCACCGCTGAAGAACACGAACATCATCTGAGAACTGTGCTTGAGAAACTAGCCCAACATCAGCTCTACGCAAAGTTCAGTAAATGCGAATTCTGGCTATAGAAAGTTGCCTTCCTAGGACATGTACTATTAGCTAAAGATGTCACAGTTGACCCAGCCAAGATTGAAGCTGTGAAAGAGTGGGATCAACCCCATAATGTGATAGAAGTCAGAAGTTTCTTGGGATTGGCTGGATATTACCGACGGTTCATCGAGAACTTCTCCAAGATAGACCGTCCAATGACCAACCTTCTGAAGAAGACTAAGGAGTTTGAATGGACGCCCGAGTGCGAACAAAGCTTCTAGGAATTGAAACAGAAGCTTACCACAACTCCTGTGCTAGCATTGTCTAATATCAGCAAAGATTTCATGGTCTATTGTGATGCATCCCGTCAAGAACTTGGTTGTGTACTGATGCAAGAAGGGAGAGTGATAGCATATGCGTCTCGATAGTTGAAAGAACACGAGAACCGTTACCCAACTCATGATCTTGAGTTAGCAGCAGTTGTGCATGCCTTGAAGATCTAGAGACACTACTTGATAGGCAACAAGTGTGATATCTATACGGATCACAAGAGCTTGAAGTACTTTTTCACTCAAGAAGATCTAAATATGAGACAACGTCGATGGCTAGAATTGATCAAGGACTACGACCTAGAAATTCACTATCATCCGAGAAAAGCCAATGTAGTCGTAGATGCTCTCAGTCGCAAGAGTTACTGTCACACTTTGATCACTGAATCCGTACCACCTGAGCTCAAGGAAGAGATTGAAGATTTCTAGCTTGAGATACTACCGCATGGCTTGTTGAATGAGCTCCGTATACATTATGATCTCACAGATCGCATCCGTGGAGCTTAGAAAAGTTGTGAAGAGATCAAATATCTTTGTGGTCTAATGAAACAAGGCTGCAAGACCAACCACCAGGAAGATGAACAAGGAACCATCTGGTTTAAGAACAGAATCTATGTTCCATCTGACCCAGTACTACGAGAGGAAATTCTGTCAGAAGCTCATGATTCCAAGTACTGTATTCACCCTGGAGGTTAAAGATGTATCAAGACTTGAAGAAACACTTTTGGTGCAAAGGCATGAAGACAGACGTTGTGGGACATGTGGCATGATGTGACATCTATAATAGAGTCAAGGCTGAACATCAAAGGCCTACAGGATTGCTGAAGCCTCTTGACATTCCCGAGTGGAAATGGGAGAGCATATCTATGGATTTCATAGTTGGATTGCCCCGATCACAGAAAGGCAATGATTCCATCTGGTTGATTGTTGATCATTTGACCAAGATTGCTCACTTTGTACCAGTTAAGACCAAGACCGATGCCAAAAAATTAGCAGATCTATATGTTGAGCATATTCTCAGACTATATGGAGCTCCCTCTAGTATTGTGTCTAATCGTGGTCCTCAGTTTGTGTCCCGATTCTAGGAAGCCCTACACAAGTCTATTGGAACCAAGCTTAATTTTAGTACCGCTTACCACCCACAGATAGATGGACAGACTGAACAAGTAAATCAGATCTTAGAAGACATGCTTCGTGCTAGTGTATTGAATTATGGCTCTGATTGGGAGAAATGCTTACCCTATGTAGAGTTCTCTTACAACAACAGCTACCAAGCCAGTATCAAGATGTCACCATTTGAAGCTCTATATGGCAGACCTTGTAAGACACCTTTGATATGGTCTCAACCGGGTGAAAGATTGTTCTTTGATTCCGCTAAGATCCAAGACGCAGAAGGAGTTGCTCAAGTGAAGGAGAATTTGAGAATTGCTCAAAGTCGATATAAGAGCTATGCTGACAAAAGAAGAAGAGAACTTGAGTTCAATGTGGGAGACTTCGTCTATCTCAAGGTATCCCTGTTACGTGGAACCGTCAGATTCCATGTGAAAGGAAAGCTTGCCCCTAGATTTGTTGGCCCATACAAAATATGCAAGAGGATTGGAAAGCTTGCCTACAAACTTGAGCTACCTGAGGAATTGGCAGGTGTACATCCCGTGTTTCATGTCTCATAGCTATGCAAATGTTTGAGAGTGCACGATGAAGTAGTCCCGACTAATATACTTGACATTCAAGACACTCTTGAGTACAAAGAACATACCATCAAAATTCTAGGGAGAGACACCAAGGAGACCCTAAGCAAAACTATTCCTATGTGCAAGATCTAATGGAGCAACCACACTGAGAGAGAAGCAACATGGGAGAAAGAGTCTGATCTCCGACTAAACTATCCTTATCTCTTCGAAGGGTACATACCGTTTTAAGCTCGGGGATGAGATTCTATTAAGGGGGTAGGGCTGTAACAACAAAAAAAAATCCATACACCAAAAATACCAACTACAAAATTTTTCTTAAAACTCCCATGTGTTGATGAGTGCCACGTATAGAAACCCAACCTAAGAGATGCATTAGGTCTAACCCCAACCTAAGTCAACACATAAGCATGGCATAACTCTTGGCATAAACATGTGATTAAGTTCCCTAACTAAATGAACCTTGCATGCATATTAATACCACTTGTGAGTTGGATTCTTCTTTTGCCTTATGTTATGCTAATTAAAAATCACCAAACAACTATTAAGCTTGCTAATTAATCCTTTGATGAGCAAATGCCTTAAGCAAACAAACAAAGAACAAAAGAAAAGGAAAAAGAGAGATGAAGAGAGAGGGGCTCGCAGCCAGCAGCTTGGCCCAAGCTAGCCAGCCCAGCCGACCTGCCAATCCCTTCCTTTTTTCCCACCCACACGCGTGGCCCATGAGCTCGCGCAGGCCTAGCATGCCGGCCTAGCCTTGCACCACGCGCGCGCGTTGCGACACTGAGCTGCTCTCACTACCCGCCGGGCCCCACCTGTTGGCTTTCCTATTCATCTTCTTCGCCCACGCATCAACCGCCCGCACGACCGGAGGCCAACAGCGTTGGTAGGAGCGGGCCAGGGGGTCACGCCCGGGCATGGCCCTTGTTCCCCCTTGCGCCGAGCTCATGCAACCTCATGCCACCGTCGGATGCATCGCGTGCCTTCCCACCGCACGATGCCGATCGCCATTGGAGGCATGGAGCTCAGCTATAAAAAGACCCCGGAGCCTTAGCCTCTCCCTCTCAATCATGCCACCGCCGTGCAGTATCCGCCAGACCACTCAGCACGAGGTCCGAGGGGAGGAGAGGAACAAGGAGGGCAGAGCCACTGCCGGGAGGAGGACCTAGAGCACGCTGGAGTTCGGAGCGCCGCCGCGGATCAAGTCAGAGCGTACCACGAGCCAGTGCCGTCGTGATCGTCACTGCGTCAACCACACGCCGCATCGCCTAGCCTCGCCGAGCATAGCGCGGTGAGCACCTTGCTGAGACCTCTCCCTAGCCAACCGGCACGAGCTCACCGCCGTTGAGACCCTACCGTTGCCTCTGAGCACTCGGCCTAGCCACTTGAGTAGCGTAGAAGACTGCCATGACCGATTTGCAGAGCCAAATAGGATCCCATAGTGAAAGGACGACGCTGAGTTCTTCTACTCGGAAAACGCCGGCATCGAGCATAGCGCTCACGCCACCACACTCCCTACCGCACGCACGCACACATGCACAGGCCCTAAACACAATCTTGAAATCGAAGCCAGTCCCACGCGCACACAAGGAGTCAAGAGGAGGGCGATGTCAAGCCAATTGGCTCGAGAACGCCAGGCCGCGCCGATCTCCACTACGACACCGCCGTGTCAACCATAGTCCTCACCCCGGCCAGCCACCACCGGAGGCCGCTGGGGCCGCACAAGAGCACCGCTGTGCCCGCAATGGCCTCATGAAGCTCACACGCACCACTGAGTCTCCTCTCCGAGGCCATAGCCACCTCGCCGCCGCCGCCGTCGTGCCCGTAAGACTGCCGCCGTGGCCGGCACTCTATGGGACCCTGCATGCCACGTTAACCCCACCAACGAGTGACGCAACCTTACCCCTACATACCCTGCTATTAGGCTAGACACACGCTTACTGCTATATTTCATTGCTTATACTTCTACTACGCTTATACTACATTAATACGTGGTGGAAACTGGTGTTATCTCGACTATGGGGAGAGTGCTGCGTGTGTGACTTGGGTGTGTGGAGGGTGAGGGTTGTGTCGACCAAGTTGGAGTATACGATGAGCCTGGGGCAAGTCTTTCTGCGGGGTGCTACCTAGACACCCCTGGAATGGATACCTGTGGTGGGTAAATGGTATATAAGGTGGTCCTGGGTGTGAACCTATGATGGGAGGAGCCCGGGATGGAGGTGCTGTGGTGGCATAATAAATGAAAACCCTGATGAAGACATTCTGGCTTGGTCATCCCTAAGGACTTACTAGTACTCAGATTCACCGGGAAGCCTTACGTACCACTCGCCCTATATGGCGCGGGACGGCCGGACTACTTGATAGGATATTGCCACTACTGCTAGGTTGATAGCGGACAGTGTAAGGAGGTACGGGGCACGGAGAATGCCCCCACACCCTTCCAAGACTTCATGGAGACCTTGTGGACCCGGCTCATGACTCACAGTTTCAACTGCCCCAGACTAGACTTGGGGTGTACCAGGGCTAAATGGTAGAGTGGCATTATCCTAGGCCAGCAAGCAGCTGGAATCAGCCCAGTTGACGACGGTCAGCGAAGAAGGCAGATCTTGTGGTTATGTAAAACCTCTGCAGAGTGTATGGTTGATCGATCGATACATGTACTGACTTGTCGGCTATGAACCTTTCCTGAGTTTCGCTTAAACTAGATAATGAGATGAGTCCTTCTCTTCTTCCCCCGTGAGAGAGTGTCGGTTGTAGCCAGGGGCTACGGACCTTGAGGCAGTGCCGAGAGGGAGTCGGCCTGTCGATTGAGCGATGGTATGGTGATGGTGTGGAGATGGTGGTATATCGATCCCAGGATCGAAACCTGGCTCTAGAAAGGGAATGGGGTGGAATGTGTGTGGGAATAGTGTTAAAACTTGACTATATTATTATACACTTGATATGCTAATACATAGGAAACTCCAGCCTTATAGGTTCCTTTTGATAATATTCAACTTGCATCCAATTTTCACAAAGCATAGCTCATAGGGTGGGAGTGACCAGTATAAATCGTACTGACAAATTTTGGCACACAGGTTCTGCTGAGGAGTATAGCTCCGAGAAGTTTGGCAGTTGAGGGGTTCGTGCCTACGCTCGAGTTTGGCGATCTTATCTTCAAGCTATTCTGAATGAATGCTACTTTTGATTCCGCCAATGCGGCGATGTAATAAATTATGTAATTCCGCGCTATTTGTACTCTGATATTATCGTTGTTTGCATGTGGTATTCGACTGAAAAATTGGATAATATGATCTACAACGGTCTTATTACATTTCGACTCTGTGGTTTTCCCTTCGTGAAAATCAGGTCGCTTCAAGTAGCACCTTCGTTTTGCTTTTTCACAGGAGTTTTTGCTTCTCCCCCTCCCCGAGCCCATAAAACTCGATAGTGATCTTGATGTCGTCCTGGACATCGATGGACGTCTTGAGCGCAATTGCGGCCTGAAATCTTGTTACTCTTCCTATTTTCTCTGGGATCACCAATTATCACAAACTTTCCACAACGTTAGGGTATTAATCAAGAACGACATTGTGTCAACCTATATCTCAGATGGACTTGTCTACGGAAGACATTGCAATCATTAATAATATAGGAAACAAAATTATGTCACTTACAATATGCAGGACATTTCAACTCGTCGAGTGGCATAAAAAATACGATCGAACTTGGATACAACAAAAGTAAACTTCTACTATTCTTGCTGATTGCCGTGAATCGGCTTGAGGGAAAAGCAAGAAACCAATTTAGCTTGTGCTGGCCATACAAATTCAGCAACAAAGTAATCTCAATAGCCCGTATGTTCGGACAATGTGACTTATGAAATTGTCCAGTATCTCTACTTCAGTTTTCACTGCCAATTTTTTTGCATTAATTGACCAAAGGTGAGAAACTCGAAGTGTTCAAGCATTTCTTTAATATGAGAGTGCATGCCAACAAAAATCAAATAAAAAAATTCTTTTCCTAAAATTGTAAAATTAAAACATCGATTTTAATACCTCTAAATGTTTTAACATAACCAAGGACAGGATCGTCACGCACATGCTTGACCAATGTTAAATTAGATAATCTAGAGATATATAGGGGTCCTATCTCGATTGGATCTTGAAGAGTGAAGATGGACAAATACTCACTCTGTCTCATTCCCATATCAAGAGTCGCTATAGAATTTGTGTTGGTCAAGCTTTTTAAAATTTAATTAGATTTATAAAAAATATTAGTAATATTTATTTTATCTCCGAATAAATTTGTTATGAAAATATATTTAGCGGTTCAGCTAATGATACTAATTATACATCATAAATATTAATATTATTATATATATTTGGTCAAAGTTAAAAACGTTTCATTTCTCGAAAAGTGGTTGTCGACAGAATATCGTCGGCAGTCCTCCGAGGGGTATCCCACGAAGGTAGATTGATCGGCAGAGAAGCATGTGATAAAGAACAAGAAGGCAACAGAGACACATGAGTTAGACAGGTTCAGGCCGTCAGTATGACGTAATATTCTACTCCTGTGGTATGTTCGTTTGTATTAGCTATCGTATGATATTGCGTGAGTTTGTAGGGGTCCCTGTCCGCCATAAATAGTCCAGGGGATAGGGTTACAAGTCGGTTAGATCTGAGAGGAGCCCGGGATGGAGGTGCTGTGGTGGCATGATAAATGGAAACCCTGATGAAGATATTCTGGCTTGGTCATCCCTAAGAACTTACTAGTACTCAGATTCACCGGGAAGCCTTACGTACCACTCGCCCTATATGGCGCGGGATGGCCAGACTACTTGGTAGGATATTGCCACTATTGCTAGGTTGATAGCGGACAGTGTAAGGAGGTACGGGACACGGAGAATGCCCCCACACCCTTCCGAGACTTCATGGAGACCTTGTGGACCCAGCTCATGACTCACAGTTTCAGCCGCCCCAGACTAGACTTGGGGTGTACCAGGGCTGAATGGTAGAGTGGCATTATCCTAGGCTAGCAAGCGGCCGGAATCAGCCCAGTTGACGACGGTCAACGAAGAAGGCAGATCTTGTGGTTATGTAAAACCTCTGCAGAGTGTATGGTTGATCGATCGATACATGTGCCGACTTGTCGGCTATGGACCTTTCTTGGGTTTCGCTTAAACTAGATAATGAGATGAGTCCTTCTCTTCTTCCCCCGTGAGAGAGTGTCGGTCGTAGCCAGGGGCTATGGACCTTGAGGCAGTGCCGAGAGGGAGTCAGCCTGTCGATTGAGCGATGGTATGGTGATGGTGTGGAGATGGTGGTATATCGATCCCAGGATCGAAACCTGGCTCTAGAAAGGGAATGGGGTAGAATGTGTGTGGGAATGGTGTTAAAACTTGACTATATTATTATACACTTGATATGCTAATACATAGGAAACTCCAGCCTTATAGGTTCCTTGTGATAATATTCAACTTGCATCCAATTTACACAAAGCATAGCTCATAGGGTGGGAGTGGCCAGTATAAATCGTACTGATAAATTTTGGCATACAGGTTCTGCTGAGGAGTATAGCTCCGAGAAGTTTGGTAGTTGAGGGGTTCGTGCCTACGCTCGAGTTTGGCGATCTTATCTTCAAGCTGTTCTGAATGAATGCTACTTTTGATTCCGCCAATGCGGCGATGTAATAAATTATGTAATTCCGCGCTATTTGTACTTTGATATTATCGTTGTTTGGATGTGGTATTCGACTGGAAAATTGGGTAATATGATCTACAACAGTCTTATTACAATTCGACTCTGTGGTTTTCACTTCGTGGAAATCAGGTCGCTTCAAGTAGCACCTTCGTTTTGCTTTTTCACAGGAGTTTTTGCTTCTCCCCCTCCCCGAGCCCATAAAACTCGATAGTGATCTTGATGTCGTCCTGGACATCGATGGACGTCTTGAGCGCAATTGGGGCCTGAAATCTTGTTACTCTTCCTATTTTCTCTGGGATCACCAATTAGCACAAACTTTCCACAACGTTAGGGTATTAATCAAGAACGACATTGTGTCAACCTATATCTCAGATGGACTTGTCTACGGAAGACATTGCAATCATTAATAATATAGGAAACAAAATTATGTCACTTACAATATGCAGGACATTTCAACTCGTCGAGTGGCATAAAAAATACGATCGAACTTGGATACAACAAAAGTAAACTTCTACTATTCTTGCTGATTGCCGTGAATCGGCTAGAGGGAAAAGCAAGAAACCAATTTAGCTTGTGCTGACCATACAAATTCAGCAACAAAGTAATCTCAATAGCCCGTATGTTCGGACAATGTGACTTATGAAATTGTCCAGTATCTCTACTTCAGTTTTCACTGCCAATTTTTTTGCGTTAATTGACCAAAGGTGAGAAACTCGAAGTGTTCAAGCATTTCTTTAATATGAGAGTGCATGCCAATAAAAGTCAAATAAAAAAATTCTTTTCCTAAAATTGTAAAATTAAAACATCGATTTTAATACCTCTAAATGTTTTAACATAACCAAGGACAGGATCGTCACGCACATGCTTGACCAAAGTTAAATTAGATAATCTAGAGATATATAGGGGTCCTATCTCGATTGGATCTTGAAGTGTGAAGATGGACAAATACTCACTCTGTCTCATTCCCATATCAAGTGTCGCTATAGAATTTGTGTTGGTCAAACTTTTTAAAATTTAATTAGATTTATAAAAAATATTAGTAATATTTATTTTATCTCCGAATAAATTTGTTATGAAAATATATTTAGCGGTTTCAGCTAATGATACTAATTATACATCATAAATATTAATATTATTATATATATTTGGTCAAAGTTAAAAACGTTTCATTTCTCGAAAAGTGGTTGTCGATAGAATATCGTCAGCAGTCCTCCGAGGGGTATCCCACGAAGGTAGATTGATCGGCAGAGAAGCGTGTGATCAAGAATAAGAAGGCAACAGAGACACATGAGTTAGACAGGTTCAGGCCGTCAGTATGACGTAATACCCTACTCCTGTGGTCTGTTGGTTTGTATTAGCTATCGTATGATATTGCGTGAGTTTGGAGGGGGTCCCTGTCCGCCATAAATAGTCCGGGGGATAAGGTTACAAGTCGGTTAGATCTGAGAGATAATCAGAAATTAATAACAGAACATGGGAATCTTGGGATCATACGTATCCTAACAGATCTCGTAGTATCTTTAGGATATCTTCCCGGTGTCTTGCGGGAGGCGCCGAGCAGTGTCATGCCCCGCAAGGCTTCGTCTTGTGGGCTGGGCCGCCCCTAGGGGGTAGCCCATGTGATCTGCCGTTGGTATCCGGGGTCGTACCCCCAGAGCTAGTCCCCGAGCGCCTTGTACCCGTTGTGCAATATCATCTTGAGCTTGTCCGAGCAGGTGCGAACAAAGCCGAGCAGTCAAACTCATGGTCCAACCACCATGATGAGTTGCCGAGCAATTATGAGCAGTTACCAAGCAGCATGTACTGTCATCGAGCAGCGTGAACTATAGCCGAGCAGCGTAACCCAAGTATGGCTTGCCATAAGGGTGTAAGGAGCTCAAGTTCAGAATCGAAAATTTCTTCGAAGTGGACCAAGTGTGCCCACTTAGAGTCCAACCACGAGAAAATGAGATAGTCTTCTTCAGCTTCAAGAGGTGCAGAGTCTTCCAGAATAAAGCAAACACATTCACCGTGAGGTGAAGTGTGCCCACTTAGTCCCCGAGCCTAACAATAGATGACGTAGTCATGTGGTGCCAGAGTCCAAAGTAGAGAAAATAGAAGACCAGCCGAGCAGGCAGCCAGTCTCCGGGCATAGCCCCGAAAAGCACATTCACCGTAAGGTGAAGTGTGCCCACTTAGTCCCCGAGCTAGACAGTAGGTGACATGGTCATGTGGTGCCAGGGTCAGAATCAGCAGTCAACTAAAGAAAAATCCCCTATGCGGAGAGGAACCAAGATGTAATGCTGACGCAGTCCCCAAGCCACAAGAGGAAGTCTTGGAGAAAACCAAACACGGAGAAAATACTAGAGTAACCGCTGTACAGTAGTAATTATTGAGCCGCAACGATTGGCGAAGAAGTCGGCGAAAATTTGGCGGGCCGTAACAAATTACGAAGATAAATCGGCGATATGGGCCGCGGTCGCGCAAAAGGCCAGGTAACGGACCACCTTGCTGTTGCGAAGAAATTTGGGGTGGCATAAATCACGGGAACGGTTCCCCAAAAACCCTTGAATGCGAAAGGGTGGGGAAAGTGCTCTATAACTGCGCCGCCGCATCCTACGTTCCCACCTTTGCCACTTTGCCGTTTTGTCTTCCTCCTCAGCCCTCACATTTCTAGATTTGCATCCACACTTGCTTCCACCGCCAAACCTTAATCAAATCTAAGAGATGGCGCCAAAGAAGGGAGCTGCCAAATCGAAGAAGATGAGCCCCAAGAAGGCGAGCGCTGAAGCCCGGCGTGACGAAGAGTGGGTGCCGTCGCGAATGGGAGAAGCAGAGCTCAACATATTAGTGGAAGCTAGCGTTCTTTCTGACCGCGCTACCGTCAGATGGCGGCCGGCCCTCGATGAGCCCTTCCCAACGCCTCATACCGATGAAGTGGTGGTATTTGAGGATTATTTCTGGCGTGGGTTGAGATTTCCTGTTCATCCATTCCTGAGGGATTTGTTGGAGCTTTGGATGGTTAGTCTGTGCAATCTCCACCAAAATATCATTTTACGCATCTCTATCTTCATCCAATTCTGTGAGGCATATCTCAGAATCCTTCCCCACTTCAACCTCTTCCGTCACCTATTCTGGCTGAAGAAGAGAGGCGGCGGTGGTTCCAAGGTGGTCAGCGGAGTGTACCTTCAGCTACGCTATGGAATGGCGGGGGAGTACCTTACTGTGCCGCTGAACACATCACTGAAGGGGTGGAACGCCAGGTGGTTCTATATGAGGCAGAGCCACCTAGCCGTCTACTACGACGTCGACCATATCCCCAAGAGCCAGAAGAGCTGGTCAGAGATGCCAAGCAGCACTGATATGGAGCAAGTGAGGGAGCTCCTTAGCTTAATAAAGGGTGTGAAGACCAACGGCGGATTAGTGGCGACGAGCTTTATAGTGCACCGCGTTCAGCGCTGTAAGGAGAGAGCCCACCCCCACCTTTGAATTCAAGGGGGGACCGATGGTACCCGGGAGAGGCCAGAGATGCTATCGAGGGAGGTTGTGGAAGAGTGGGCTACAAAGCTATTCACTTCGTTTGCCTCATTCAGCATGTCCAGGTATACGAAGCCCTTTAACTATAAGAATTTGCCTCCTTAGGTAAATATCTCAGTTGTATGTTCCTGATGCTTTTTACCTTTTGTCATTTCCGAGCATTGGACTAATTCATTTATGCGAAGATCTACTCGTAGGATAGGGCAGTGTACTTCTCGGGCGTGTCGAGGAGCAAATGGCTGAAGGGAGTAGATGCCTAGCCACCGTTGAAGCCTGAGGAGGGAGCAGTCAGCATCTCGTCGGAGAGTCCGTCCCTGGTGTCGGAGAAAATCCGGGGGAAGAGGGCAGCGGCAGATGAGCCAGCCCGGAAGAAGAGAAAGACAGTGGGTACCGCTCCCCTCAAGCCAGGCGGCATCTCGCTTGGTGATGACCAGACCACTCAGAAGCAAAGGACCGTGGTGTTCGAGTGGTCGGATGACAACGAAGTTCCGGTTGCTCCTCCGCCGAGCACTGAAGCACCTCTGCGCAACATGCGCGTGGGGGTACAATCAAGGAGAGGCAAAGATGTCCCCGAGTAGTGGGCGATAGGAGTTCCCTCGCAACAGGTGGCGGGAGTCCCCGAGCAACAGGCAAGGGGAGTCCTAGAGCGGCAGGCGGAGAGGAGGCCGATGGTGGAGAAGGCGGGACCTCCTCCCCAAAGCACAGGAGTCGACCTCATGGCCGCGCCTGGGGGCTCGAGTAGGCAGCGCCGGTTCAAGAAATTGTACCAGCAGGCCAAACCATAAGTATACTTGCCTTGGAGTTACTTTGCTATCTTTCCTTAGCTTTTTTGGTGACTGACAAGCTGATCTAATGCAGTGCAAAGTGTACAGAGGGGCCGACCCCACCCATCCAGACTGTCGAGCGACCGAAAGCTGGTCCCAGAGCAGAGGAGGTGATAGTAGACCCCATCCTAGAGTCCCTGGGCACTCGGCGGTCTACGGAGAAGTCAATCACCGTTACTGGCGAACTTGGTGGCGGCGAGAGGTTAGCGTCGATAGCGGATGGCTCGGTGACAATGCCCGAGGTGACGACAGAAACCACTAGATCTTTGGGAGCAGAGGTTGTATCCGCCAATGTCGTGTCGGCGTTTAGGGCGGAGGGGCCTGTGGTGCTAGAGGAGCAGACGGCGCTGCCTAAGGCATCGAAGGGCGTGGTCGGACATGCTATCTGGCCACTGAGCCCCCAGGTGGTGCCTCCAGCTGCAGTGGAGGAGGACGAGGAGGAAGAGATCGAGCATGATGAACCTCGACCTCAATCTGTCTGAATCCTCCGCAAGCGCGGTGACAAGGTGGTGGTTGTCGAGGAGGAGGACACCACCAGGGAGATAAGGAGACTGAAGGCCACCCTTAGCGGGGTGATGAAATAAATCAAGGTCAGTACTGCATCGGGAGTGTTTGCCTTTGACGCTGGAGATCGGAGTTCATCATTATCATTCTGTATTTGCATGGGATAACTTGGACTGCCGAGCAGCGGCACCAACTGATAAAGAGGATGGAGCCCCTCATCGAGGAGAATGGAAAACTCAAGGCAGTGATGAACCTCATAGAGAGAAACATCCAGAAGGCCCAGCATGAGTGAGACCTTGCAGAGTCCAACGCGCGGGACCTAGAATACCAGAAGGGCATCCTATCCGAGCGGCTAGCGACCGTGTCCGAGCAGCTACGATGCAAGTCCGAGAAGCTGGCCACTGTCTCTGAGCAATTGATGGGTGCTTCCGAGCAGTTGGAGCAGCTGTGGAAAGTCTCCGAGCAGAAGAAAGGTATGTCGTATCGGCGAATGTGCTTTGTATTGCTGAATAGCTATATCTTTGGTGATGACTATTGTGCTTGTAGAGCAAGATGCAGAGCTTGGCCAGCTGCGCCAGGACCTCAAACAACTCCACAAGGAGAAGGCGAAGGAGTCAGAGCGAGCAGACAAACTGGCCGAGGAGCTAAAAGGTGAATACTTCCTGGTCGGAGTTACTGCTGAAGTGGTTTTCTTGTTTGATGGAACCATGTAATGCTTGCAGGCTACCGTCATAAAGTCAAGGCACAGTTTGATGTGCTGGTGCAGGAGGCTAGGACCCAAAAGGACAAGTTCGACGCCGTAGTCACTGAAGTTAAACTGGTGCTCAACTACGTTGACCTAGAGGCGGCTCCTCAGCCTGACGGTGGGCCGCAATGTTCGGACACCATCATCTAGAGGTGCAAGGCCGCGTGGGACAATTTCAAGAGCTTCAACCACGACGCCATGGTTACCGTCACTACACATGCCCTTGCGGTGGTTCGGTCCCACTATCTAGCCATTGACCTTCAGGCGACAGGGGCCGGATTCGTGGAAGGGCTAGGCAAGTCGGAGACCCAGCAGCTGGAAGATGAGGTGGAGGACATGGTGAAAAAGCTAGCCGGCGACATCGATCTATTCGGTGAGACGGGCGGCGATGGCGAAGCTCGGTGATCTGCTAAGAGATTATCATTTATAACATCTGGTCAGTGTAGTTAGAATGCGCAAAAGCACAAAAAACATTTATGTATGTGTATAAATGTTATAAGGTGCAAGTGTATGTAGTTTGCTAGTATTTCGGTGAAAAAATCTTCATAGTTTTAACCATAACGCAATTATACGTAGTATAAGTAGCGTCCGAGCAGTTAGCTCGCTACTGAGCCCTATGGCCTCAGCTAGCCCACAGTCCATAACGTCGAGCGTGGATCCCGTGCACGTGTAGGAGTTGCAGGCGTGACCAAGAAACCGCAGCTGACCACCCATGATGTAGAGCGCGGAGCCCGTGGCACGTGTAGGGATAGATCAGAGACTGGGTATTCTCCATAGAGCGCAGAGTGGAACGTGTGTTGCTCAGCGGTTAGCGAAATAATTTGGAGATAAACGTAGTATAAGTGGCGTCCGAGCAGTTAGTTCTTTATTAGGCTCTCGGCCTTAGCTAGCCCATAGTCCATAATGTCGAGCGCGGAGCCCATCCATGTGTAGGAGGAACAGGCATGACCAAGGAACCGTAGCCGACCAACCATAACACAGAGCGCGGAGCCCATAGCACGTGTAGGGAGAGATCAGAGACCGTGTCTTTTCCATAAAGAACAGAACAGAACGTATGCTGCTCGCTGATTAGCAAAATATCTTGGAGATTGGGAGAAAAATCTTCGGCGATTTGGAGAAACATGTGGCGAAATACGTTGGCGATTTGGAGAAAACATGTTCGGCGATTTGGAGAAAATGTGTTCAACAATTTGGAGAAAACGTGTTCGGCGATTTGGAGAAACTCGTTCAGCAAAAACATTGGAGATTTAGAGAAACGTGGTTGGCTCAGTTATGACAATTTCTTATTGGAGTTCGTTATGGAGTAGCATAGAGCCCGGCAACCGTAAGTGGAGATTAAACCGTAATAGAGAAAAAGTGGAGACAAATTATGGAGACCAAAACTTTATTCATCATAAAGTGGAGAGTACATATCTAGGACGTTTCAAGGATAGAAATGTATAAGGTGCTCGATGTGCCATTAGTTGGGGACATCGATTCTGTCTAAGTCACATAGGCGATAAGACCTTGGTCGGGTAACCTCTTTGACGATGTAAGGCCCTTCCTAGGGGGAGGAGAGCTTGTGCATCCCTTCAGTTTTTTGTTTTTTGCGGAGAACGAGGTCGCCGACAGCAAATGAACGGCCTTTGATGTTGCGATTGTAGTACCTCCGTAAGCCTTCTAAATACTTGGCTGTGCGAACACAAGTGATTAGGCGTTCTTCTTTGGCCCTATCGACGTCCTCTGTCCGAACAACTGTGGCTTACTCTTCATCATAATTTTCCACCCTAGGTGCTCGGAAGGCAATATCCGCTGGTAGTATGGCTTCTGAGTCGTAGACCAAGAAATATGGAGACACACCTATGCTGCGACTAGCTTGAGTGCGCAGTCCCTAGACAACAGCTAGTAGCACCTTGAGCCATCTACCCGGATGCTTTTCTTCCTGATATAGCCTCTTTTTGAGGGCATCAAGGATCATGTCGTTCACCTGCTCGACCTGGCTGTTGGCTCTAGGATGGGCAACGGAGACGTATTTGACGGAGATGCACCGGTCTTCGCAGAAGTCCCAAAAGTGATGGCCAGTAAACGTAGTTCTGAGGTCGGTGAAGGGGAAACACCAAGGTGTTCAGACGCGCTTGCTTGAAATTAATCCAAGAGCACTATATATGCCGTGTGCATGTCATAGTCTGAATCTTACTCTTTGTGATATGAAAAAATCTTGCAGGTAAACTATTATTTCTTTTATATGTTATATATTGTTTTCATATAATATGCCATTATTTGGGATCTTACTATTTGTGATATTTGAAATCTTGCAGGCAAGCTATTTCTTTTTTGGCATTATCCAACGTATATACACCCTGTTTGCAAAATCTATCAAAAGGTGGAAGATTTTGGTTGACAATGTCCTAGGATTGACAGTTAAGTCATGGTCTAATACTCGCTGGAAAAGCTGAATAAAAAATGTTCAAGCTATCAGATTCCAAACTCCTCAAATAAGATCAGCTTTAATAGCGCTAGAGAAGGCTTCAACTGATGACCCAATGGCAGTTAGTGAATGTCAATCTTTGATGAGTGCACTTGAGAATTTTGAATTTATAGTTGGTTTGGTTATCTGGCACGATATTTTATTCTCTATAAATAAGGTTAGCAAGAAGTTGCAATCTAAAATTGTGAGTATAGATACTACTCTCAAACACATTGAAGGTGTCATATCATATTTTAAGAAGTATAGAGATAAAGGTTTCATTTCTAGTATGGATACAGCAAAAAAACTATTGCATCTGAATTGGATATAAAGCCAATATTTCCTACAAAACGTCAACGAAAGAGAAAGAAACATTTTGATGAACAAGATGACCAAGACAAGAAAATACAACAGTCTGCTGTGGGCTCCTTTAGAAGAGAGTACTTTCTAGTTATGATTGATTCTACAATTGCTTCATTGACTAGTTGATTTGAGCAGATGACAGCATTTGATAATATTTTTGGGTTCTTGTTTAACTCAGAAAATTTGAAATCCTTAGATGAAGCTGATCTTTGGTTGCGCTGCAAGATTTTTGTGGAAAAATTTTCTCATGATAACTCATCCGATGTTGAGATCAATGATTTTTTTTTTCAGAATTAAAGGTGTTACAAGTGACTTTGCCAGATTCTTTGATGTCGGCGCCAGAGATTCTGAAGTTTGTTATGGATGCAGATTGCTATCCAAATATTTCAGTTGCCTATCGAATTCTTTTAACTGTACCTGTGACTATAGCTTCGGCCCAAAGAAGTTTCTCAAATTGAAGTTGTTGAAGAACTATTTGAGATTAACTATGTCACAAGAAATGTTAAATGGCTTGGCTATGTGCACCATCGAGAAGGATATCTTAGACACTATTGATCTCGATACCGTCCTTGATGATTTTGCATCAAGAAATGACCGAAGAAGCATCTTTTTATAAGAAGCAGTGGATATGATGGAGTTCTATTCTTCTCTAAGGTAATCGTATTAGTTCTAGAAGTACAAATATATTGTTCTTTTAGTCTACGTTGTTTCTCGCTCTCGATAATTATTAGACATATTAAATTAAAAATATATTATTAGAGTTGTTTTCCCTATACAAGTAAAATTAGTCTATATATTTTAAAATTTTATGGTCTAGAGGGGCCGTCGCGACGAGTTCGCCAGAGAGCCCTCAAAATCATAGGACCGGCGCTGGACACGACGGACGACGTCGTAGGCGCCGGGGCACGACTGGTCGTAGAACGCGGAGCTCAGCGCCGCACCGGCACTCGGAGAGTGGCCACGGGCGGCTCCAGCCAGGGCTAGCAGGAGAGCGTAGTGAGCGACTAAGAGCCACCCAGGAGACGAGATGCGAGAGGAAGCCGCCATGCGCGCGCACTTGCACGACGCCGATCGAGCTGCTATATAGGATATCACTGGAGAGGGCTTGCAGCTTGCAGCTTGCAGCTCGCTACTCGCTACTGAGGCCTCGTTCGTGTGCCCTTAAATCCGGCTTGATCCGTTTATTTTTTCATTCGGAACAGTGTTTTTCTTTTATAAATTCCTGCAGCATTCCTCCAAATCATTCAGATTTCTCCAGAATTCAGACAAGCAAACAGGCCCTGAGTACTGACAGCGTCGTCTCGTAGGTGCTGGGTGCTCTTGAGATTGCAGGGATGGATGTGAGGGGACTGGTTGGATATGCGGAATGAAGGGAAGGGAGTATTTATAAGCTCGAGGAATTTTGTTTGGCATGGGCTTGGATTGGGTGCTCCGTGCTCGTTTGACCGGCTGACCGCAGCATGTCCATTTGAATGGTTTAGTTTTTTTTTTAGATGGATTTGAATGGTTTAGTTTAGCACTTGGCCACTACTGTCTATGGCTGCTGTTGTGATACTAAAATATTCCAGGATTGATCCATGCAAAATACATGTCCAGTTTTGCATGTTGAGTTGAATGATGATTGCGTGCTTGCGCATGCTCGCCGGAAGCCTGGAATTCGCCGCAAGCGACAGGGAAGGTGCCCAAAACTGTGTGGCCTCATCCATATCTTCGGAGAAGTAGCCAAAGGGGACGAACTGTAGGGTGCAATTGTATAGCGCGTGTTTAGTTTAGTGAATTTGAGAATTTGGGCTACTGTATTATTTTCGTTTTTATTTGACAATTAGTGTTTAATAATGAACTAATTAGGCTCAAAACGTTCGTCTCGTAATTTCCAACCAAACTGTGCAATTATTTTTTTTCGTCTATATTTAATGTTCCATGTACGTATCGCAAGATTCGATGTGATGAGTACGGTAGCACTTTTTAACTCACGCATAGGGTCCACGGGTGCAGGGTGCTTTGCAATCCCTGCCGAGTGCTGGCGACCAACCATGGCCTGCAGCTGCGAGGAAACGGCCGGTCATGTGGCCGGGTCAAAGAGAGTCTCTCATATGAGCGGGGTGTTTAGTTCTCCGAATTCTAGAATTTGGCACTATGCAAAAAGAAGATTCTCCGTCACATCAAACTTACGATACATGTATGGAGTACTAAATATTGACGAAATTAAAAACTAATTGCACAGTTTGGTTATACTTTGCAAGACAAACGTTTGAGCCTAATTAGTCAACGACTGGACAATTATTACCAAATAAAAACAAAATGACACTGTAGCTAGCTGCAGTGTAGCTGCATCGTAGCTACAGTGATTCGGCGGCGCTGAATCCGGCGAACTAAACGTGGCCGAGGAAGTAGACGTCCAGGCCGGCAGGCCCAGAACCATCAGTGTCTTTAACGCTGCAGTTGGAGTTGCCAGTTACCCGCATTCAGCCCGTGCTTATGTAGGGAGAATAAATATATCTCGTTATAGGTATAGTTGGCTTGTTGCAAATTTAGTTCTCAATCTTTCTTTATTATACCTCTATAAAATGCACTAGTTCAACTCTTTGCTACGTCCATATATACAGAAATTTTGTTTGGGCTTTATTTTGCTTTTGAAAAGCTAGAATTGGTGGGTTGATGTATAAAAAGCAACTTTCAAAAATATGTATTTTTAGATATTATTGGCTTTTTAATGAATCAAACACAAGCATACATTTAATACTACCTATATGTTATATACTCTTGGCTCCACCCATCTCTCACTAGTCCAGATCCAGCAATCATCATCGGATCTAAATCCGGCACCACTGCTATAATTGGGTCCGGTAAAGTGTAATTAGCAGTGATAGGACTCGCCTATCACAGTTAGTTCAAAGCTAGTCCTGACAAGAAATTGTAATAAAATTATACAGCATGTACAAATAATATTCAACAATAATAAAATAAAATAATACATTAAAATACAATTTATGACAACAAATATATAAAACTCAAATTAAATCGAGACAATATTAAATTAAACGTAATAACTATATTTAAATATTATATTGTATATCATGTGCATAATCGGATAAGGATACAGTCAAATATTCCATGATTTTTACGAATATGGATATGGAATCGAATAGGAAAAAAATGGATTGAAATACATCAATTTTAGCATCGATATCAAAAGGCAAAATTTGCTACAGGACATGCAAAGTGACCCATCTTTGCTAGCGGACATGCAAAATATGGCGATTTGCTGGTGGACACTCTAGTTCCTTACAAATTTGCTGATGGACACCGGACCGAATAAAATATTCATTTTTGGGCTTTCGATGAGAGAGAAGCACGGGAAATGTCCTTTCTGCCCCTGGCTGTTTCTTCTACCTTGGTCTCCTTCCTCTGGCCACGGCGGCGCGGGGCCCACGCACGGTAAAACTGTGATCACTGGGCTTGACTTCAGCTGATGTGGCATTTGACGGCTACGTGGCGCGATAGGATTGGCTCATATAGGTGATGTGGCCTCACCTTTGATTGGTTGACCGGTGGTCAACATAGGATCTGAACTGCCCATCTCAGATCGGACGGTCGTGGTTCGCTGCCTTTGTGTCCAGGAAGACAGAACCAACGGCGATGGCTCGGCTTGGAGCTCCGGCGAGGACAGGGGACGGTGCTGTGGCTTTGAATCGAGCCCTTTGAGGGGTTGGGCGGACGTGCCATGCCACTGCGGTTCCAATGGAGGAAACGGGGTGGCGAAAGGAGGTGTGCACGGGGAGATCGATGATCTCAAGCTGTGGTTGGCCATGGCGGCGGCGGCGATTCGAGGCACTGGAGCAAGAGAGGAGGCTCGAGGAGGGAAGGCGTGGTGGCGGCGTGCGATCGCGGTGCCGGTGCTTCCCTTAAATAGGGCGGGGAGGGGAAGGATGGCCGGGTCGCGGAACTTAAAAGTCGGTCGTCAATGGCGGCCGCGATGGCAAGTGTGGTCGCTGCGGTGCGGGAGGGAGCTCGGGAGGGCGAGGCAGACGCGGCGAGCAGAGAGGAGTCCGAGGGCGCTCTTTATAGGGGCGGAGGAGAGGAGGAGAGCCGGGTCGTGAGCTTCACATGCAGGCCATCAATGGCGCCTCAACTCTGACACGGCGCGTGCGGGATGAACAGATCGAGTGAGGGCGGGTGCGGCTGGCGGGTGTAGGCTCGGTCCACATGGGTGCGGTGGACGTGGGGAGGAAGCCTGGGTGGCCGCGCCGCCCCAGCAGCAGCAGCCACGGTGGCCATGCCGGTGGTGGCCTTGCTTGGCCATGGTGTTGCTTGGAGGGAGGAGGGAGGAGGGAGGACACGGTGCGGCTCGGAGGAGGGGCGCAGCCGCCGTCGACGGTGGCGCTGTGGGGCTGAGGTGCTGCTCGGAGAGGGAGAAGGGAGGACGCGGTGCTGCTCGGAGCAGATGGAGAAGAAGAAAGAGGTGTAGAAGAAAGGGCAGGGACAAATTGGATATTTTATCGCCCTTCTCTCTCCACAGCACCTAGAAATTAATATTTTATTGGATGGGGTGTCCACCAGCAAATTTGTAAGGAACCAGAGTGTCCACCAACAAATCGTCAAATTTTACATGTCCACTAGCAAAGAGGGGTCACTTTGCATGTCCTGTAGCAAATTTTGCCATATCAAAAATACATGCAAATACATATATGCATATTTAAGTTTTATTGGATACACATTCAAATAAAATGGTAATAAGGCATCCATTTCCACCCCTACGTGGGGTGGGGGCGGTGGCTCTGATTTGTATTAACAAGGTTGAGAAATTGACCTTGCTCATTTTTGTTGTCAGCAGTAGTAGCACCTTCGTTTTGCTTTTTCACAGGAGTTTTTGCTTCTCCCCCTCCCCGAGCCCATAAAACTCGATAGTGATCTTGATGTCGTCCTGGACATCGATGGACGTCTTGAGCGCAATTGCGGCCTGAAATCTTGTTACTCTTCCTATTTTCTCTGGGATCACCAATTATCACAAACTTTCCACAACGTTAGGGTATTAATCAAGAACGACATTGTGTCAACCTATATCTCAGATGGACTTGCTACGGAAGACATTGCAATCATTAATAATATAGGAAACAAAATTATGTCACTTACAATATGCAGGACATTTCAACTCGTCGAGTGGCATAAAAAATACGATCGAACTTGGATACAACAAAAGTAAACTTCTACTATTCTTGCTGATTGCTGTGAATCGGCTTGAGGGAAAAGCAAGAAACCAATTTAGCTTGTGCTGGTCATACAAATTCAGCAACAAAATAATCTCAATAGCCCGTATGTTCGGACAATGTGACTTATGAAATTCTCCAGTATCTCTACTTCAGTTTTCACTGCCAATTTTTTTTTGCGTTAATTGACCAAAGGTGAGAAACTCGAAGTGTTCAAGCATTTCTTTAATATGAGAGTGCATGCCAACAAAAGTCAAATAAAAAAATCTTTTCCTAAAATTGTAAAATTAAAACATCGGTTTTAATACCTCTAAATGTTTTAACATAACCAAGGACAGGATCGTCATGCACATGCTTGACCAATGTTAAATTAGATAATCTAGAGATATATAGGGGTCCTATCTCGATTGGATCTTGAAGAGTGAAGATGGACAAATACTCCCTCTGTCTCATTCCCATATTAAGTGTCGCTATAGGATTTGTGTTGGTCAAACTTTTTAAAATTTGATTAGATTTATAAAAAAATATTAGTAATATTTTTTATCTCTAAATAAATTTGTTATAAAAATATATTCAGCGGTTCAGCTAATGATACTAATTATACATCATAAATATTAATATTATTATATATATATGGTCAAAGTTAAAAACGTTTCATTTCTTGAAAAGTGACACACTTTTTATGGCACGGAGAAAATAGATGGGTTGACGTATGTAACACCCCTAGTGTTACGAGTTTGCTTAGCATCGAGATTTAGGACCGAGAGGGATTAGCCTAATAAGTTTTTGGGTTTTAAAAATTTATAACACACGTGAAATGATAAGTGAATCCTAGGTGACTCACTTTTGTGAACTCAAATAAATATCCAAGTTAACTTACTCGGTGCGTAAAAGTGCTAATGAACGAGAAACATGGGATAAGTCGTTTTAATTGTTTGGCACGAAAAACAATTTATATAAAAAAAATAAAATATAACTTGTGTGTAATACTTAAGTAAAGATGACGAGCAAGTGGTGTAGTTGAAGATACAACTTTAATTTGTGAAAATAAATGTTGGCGTTCTTGAGAGCTCAAAAATCAAATTTGACGTTAAGATAAGCTCTTTTCGTTAAGTCGGCAAACACTTGAACTATTGTTAAAATACTATTTTTGGTGAATTATATTGAGCAAAATAGTTAAATTGTGCTTAAATATTTTGCTCCTATGGGTTAGTATAAGGTATGGACTATTGCATAAAGTGATTGTTGGTTGAAGTTAACAAGGTTTAGACCTATTAAAAATTATGACAAAAGAGTTAAGGGCTACTTAGCCCCAACTAAAATCCTTAACTTTTATAGGTATGCAAGGGTAGAAGACAATGCTATCTTCACATTTAAATTCTAGCTAAAATGTTTAAACGCTAGCCGCATGTTTTGGTATTGTTGATTGCATCAAAGTGAGTACATGAGCATGGTGTAGGTCGAAGTTGTGTTGGATGTCACATTGTTCTTGTATAAATTGCCCAAACCTACTTAGAATGCGTTGTAACCGCGTTGTTGGCGCTCTGTTCGTGAACTGGCACTCCAGTGACGAGTACATGTTGGCATCCTTTTATCTCCCTCTATGGTTGCTCTATTGTCGTGACGATTGCTTCGCTAGATGGCTGGCAGTGTTGTCTATGGATCAGCGAAATTGGTTGAGTTTCAATCGAGGTAACCAGCCGCCTTTGCTTCGCTTTAAAATGCATGCACGGCACCGAGCGCAGCCGCTCGGCCGAAGTCCGCGGTCACCACGTGCGCAGATGCTGTGGGCGCCGGTCTCACACCATGGCCGGGTCACGGCCGCGGGCCAGCTCATGTGCACAGATGGCGCCACGCAGCGCCGCACCCTAGCGTTGGCCGGCCCCGGCTGGCCGCGGTCTGGCTCCCACTATGCCGTGCGCTGGGCCGAGCCAAGGCTGCAGCTACCGTTGCTTGGTCGACGTGGCGTCCGCCCCACCCTTCTAATCACCTACCGCATTGTGTCCTTGGTGTATGCCACTGTCGCCATGTCTGGTCGTTGTCTGGGTCACAGTGGCGATGGGATGCCTCCCTGCCTCACTTGCCCTCGCTAGCCGACGTCGGTGCGACCGGCTCGGGTCCGGCCGCTCCAATTCAAGCGCGTCGCGCCAAGCCTTCCCCGGTCTCATCACCAGTGTGCACGAGCTCGCTCTGCCACCACCGATCGGAGCCCCGCTTTAACACGCCCTACTGCTCGAGCTCATCCGCATGTTTTTTCCGACGACGTGGTCTCAACCTGGGCACCGCGCCCCGCCTTTCAAATTTGCCTAGCCCATGGTTTCTCAGTCCATCTTCTCACTTTAGTAAGTAGCAGGGAGAGCTAGCTAGACGCCTCAACCGCATTTGGCCACGGTAGAGTCCTACGCCGCGATAATTCAGTGATTAGCTCGTCGTGGGCCATGTTCGCCTCCGTGACCTTGGACTGGTGAGAGAGGTAGGATTGGAGTGGTAATGGTTCAATTGCTTGTGGCTCTAAACTCGCTTTGACTTCCTCCATCTGGTGCTCGCACGGTTTTGGCCAGGAAGCTCACCATTGGTGTAGTGACACGCCGGTGCCGCGCTCGGAACGCCGCTGCGTGGATCGGTCGCAGATGGCCAGGCCATGTTGGCACCCCTCCGCCTCAGCCGCCATCGTAGCTCGAATCTCGGTGAGCTACTGGTGCTTATTCGCTAACCCCTCTCCTCCGATGGTGCCGTAGGTCTTCGGGATGGACGCGTCGCCGCCGTGGATAGCCGCTCGCCGCTGTAGCCCGCGACAGTGCGCCTCCGAGTCCCTAACTGCCACCCATTGTAGCTCGTTTAGCCGTAGATGGCGATCGACCCGCTAAATGGGTCCGCGTAGGCCCCTGGTGGCCAGCGTGGACGCCCAGTGCCGCCGCTCGCCGCGCCGCCGTGCACGGGGGTGCGTGCGGGGAAATTTGGAAAAAATCTAGGGGGTTAAGTGAATTCGTCGGAGAAAGGAAGAAATTGTATTAGGACCTAGTCGTGGTTCGGGAAAAGTCCGAGGACTCATTTGCTAAAGTGCTAGCGCGGGCTCCTCGCCGTGGGCTGTCTCGCGCGTGGGCCGCGTCTGGCGCTAGGCTGGCGGGTCTGCTGGGCCAAATGGTGGCCATCGGCCCTTTTCCTTTTCTAAGTATTTTCTAATTTGGTTTCGAAGATAAACTTGTAAATTCAATATAAAATTGTATAGTTAACCAAAAAATATGAAACTAATTTTGTTAGGTTCCTAAAATCATGATCTATCTGCTAGTATATTTTGTTCACATAGTTTTATAATATTTTCAGAAGTGATCTAATTAATTTGAGATGCTTAATATTGTTAAGATATAAACTTGAAGGAATTTTTGTGATAAATTGGTGATAGTGTTGCTCTGAAACTTTCACAGTAAATTTCTAACATTATTAGGTGCTCACTGTAATTTTGTAGCTCCATAATAATTAATTTGCTAAGATAGCTAAATGAGTCCTAGCTCGAAAATATATATTTAATCAATAAAATGCCAAAGCACCTTAGGATTGTAGAACTAAAACATTTTCAAAAAATGAGGTCTTACTTGACGACGTAGATATGTAGACTAGTACATTAGTTATTAAAGCTAGTTCGTTAGCTTGTGGAGCGTAATCGTATTTTTAAGAGTTGCGGTTATCGTTGATTAATTGCGTCTCTGCGTTGCGTCCATGTATATCATAATAGGAACGACGATGGATCATGGAGTCGACCGAAGTAGCGGAAAGGATGGTGCCTTGATGATCATGTCATCATGATGGAATGCTAACTTTTGGTTATATCTTACCCAGCCAAGCCCCGGTGCATAACCCCTATTATTTTGTACTTTATTTTATGCTTGTGCATTAAGTTTTAAGGAGTTGAATGAAACCACTTGCATATATATATCCTTATCCTATGAATCCTACTAGAATGTCAGGATCGTGTAGATTGCTATGCTAGAGGATCCGGTAGAAGTCGAGTGATTACCTGTCACTCGTGAGAGATAGGAAATATATTATTATTGTTATTATATTACTATCACATAGAATATATATGAAGAATAATTGGAGACTAGGTGGAATGGTACTTTGGATCTGGACTTGGTTAGGCATTCAAGCGAGGCTCGGATTGCACTTGTTCCGCCTGTGTTGATTAAGGACCGTCCGATGCTGTGGATGGTAGTCAGGTCACAGACTTATTATCCTGAGTGTGCTTATGGGAGTGGGAAGACCCGTTATGCTCTTGTCATGGGTTCCAGCTCTTTCCGTACCGACTGATCGGAGACAGAGAAAGGTGGAGGTCTAAGCACCATACTGAGACCGAGGCTCAAGTGTGGGGGCTTAGAGTCCAAGTTTAGATGGGAACCTAGACCCCGTGACAGGAGTGGAATGGGTTAGTCTTATTTGTGCCTGGGGTACAAACGGGGCGTATGTTTTGGGGTACCCAGCTGGGATGCATTGATTTGTGAATCATCGTTTCTGTGAGATGGTACGACTTGGCTATGGTTTAGCACCGTAGTAAGAACTAAAACTTGAAAGGTGATAAAATGATTCTGATTGCTTACCCTCTGCTTGAAAGTAGCAATAGGTGCTTACATAGAATGGTTAGTTAATGAACTAATGATGGCTGCTATAAAATTGAATATAAGGACGCACATTTAGTATTGCTTCCGCAGATGCAATAACCCACAAGCTAAATAAGCCTTGCATATCCTTGGAGTCTTTTATTTTCCTTCTATCGGGAAAGTCTTACTGAGTACAATCGAGTATTTTATTTCCCCTGTTGCAGGTGATCGGGGGATACTTAGAGTTGAGTCTTTTGTGTGGAAATCTCTTGGTGGGCTCAGAGAGGATTCCTTCACGCTACGACTATAGTGTTTATTTATAACTCTCACTAAAGGTTTTTATAAGAAAAGATGTAAAATCTGCTAGCATCTCTTGTATATAAATGTCCACTACGTTAATGTTCCACCATATCATTAAATTAATCTTTGTTTCCTTTGTAACTCTGATAACATTGTTATATCCCGCTGTTATAATCAATTGAGGTAATATTTTGTTACTGTAATAAAGTGATGTAAGAAATGATTTAAGAATGTTGTAAGCCTTATTCTCTCATTTATGATCCTGATGAAAAAATGTGGATTTTTGAGTTTTCTCTTGGGGTGTGCTCGACGGAACTGCGTCGTTTAGTGTCCTCTCTTGAGTACTTAGTGTCTAATGGAAGACGAGTACTCCTATGAGGTATTAGATTAGGTGGTTCTGCCACAACGTACTTCAAATGTTCCTGAACTCTCACACCCTAAGCTGGTCCTATATAATATATGTGTGTGAGATCCAAATATATAGATATAGTTGTTTGATTAAATGCCACCTTTCATCATGTGATCGACATAATTTTTCCTACAGGAGAAAATGGAGAGACCATTAAATTAAAGTTGAGAGCAACTCTTGGTCACACATGACATTATTAACAACATAGAAACTATATTTTTGAGAAATGCATATACAAGTGGTGTAAAAACACTTTTCACATTTGCTTTCCAACAACACGAAAAAGGGTACATACATTATCACAATCTTAAAGAATGACACAAGAATGATTCGCGCGAACTTCATAATAATAGGTTAAAAAAAAGAAATCAATCAAATTGAATGAGAGTCTTCGTCAAAAGCCTTTGCTGTTGACCCTCCGGCAGTTCTTTCTGATCTCTCCATCCTTCCCTGTCAGTGGGCTGATGTTGCCCATCTTAATCATGGATGCCACAAAGTTTGTGAAGAAATCCTTTTGGTTGCTCGCGAACCGGTGAACAATAGGTGCAGTGGTTGTCGGCGCCGCAGGGTCGGATAGCATGACCTGGTCGGACGGCAGCTGCGCTTGGCCATGCAAGAGGTTCCCATAATACTTGTTGTCAAACACGGTGGGTGTAACCTGGTCCAGGTCCTCTAGTGCACCCTGTGGTTGCCCCGCCGAGCAGTTGTGACGCGTGAACTGGCACTGGACTTTGCCGAATGTGTGTGCTCCTGGAGTAGAATTTTTTTGTTTATATCAGTGTGCGCGCCGTATGAAAACTTGCATCGGCAAGTTTGAACTGCACGTACAAATTATATATCGCTGAAATGTACTATGAATTATTCAGTATGTGTAGTTACCTTGGAGGGCGACGAGATCAGTGTTGTCCAGGTTGACGTTTCTGAACTTCTCCTGGAGCTTGGCAAGGGAGTCGAAAGGGCTGGGAAGGTTGTTAGCACTCTGAACGTTTGTCGTCGTGCCGTCTCGGCGGCCAAGAAGCACCCTCCAGCGTGGTCCTCCAGCCTGCGCCCAGTTCCGTGCACGATTCTTTTCCGTCAGTTAAGGTCAGGCGAGAAGCTAGATAGAGGTAGCTGCAGTCAGAGGATTAGTTCGGACGCTAGCTAGCTTACGAGTTCAACGGAGATCTCGGCCGCGATGGCAAGGATATCAGCGCAGGAGACGATGCCCGGGCACGCTTCCTCCAGCGCGCGCTTGATGCCGTCGACCACCGGGAAGCCGCGCGCCGAGTTGTTGTTCGCTGGCACGTTCTTCTCGGTCTGGATCGCCGGGAGATCGTCGTCCAGAAGAAGGGAGCCATCGCAACCCTGAAACATTGTTTGGCGCTCATTCATGTCAGATGATGCAAATGCGTGCATGCGTAACATGCTACACGAGCACTCTTGATCAGCTCACGTACGTTGACGAAGCAGTCATGGAAGTGGAGGCGGATGAGACTGGCCGGGAGGCGCGGGTCGGAGACGCGCGCGTCCTGGATGACGCGACGGACGACGTCGTAGGCGCCGGGGCACGACTGGTCGTAGAACGCGGAGCTCAGCGCCGCGCCGGCGCTCGGAGAGTGGCCACGGGCGGCTCCAGCCAGGGCGAGCAGGAGAGCGCAGTACGCGGCTAACAGCCACCCAGGAGACGAGACGCGAGAGGAAGCCGCCATGCGCGCGCACTTGCACAACGCCGATCCAGCTGCTACGATCACTGGAGAGGGCTAGCACTAGCAGCTCGCTACTGATAGCGTCGCGGACTGGTTGGATGGATGGATGTGAGAGGACTCTGGTTGGATGTGCGGAATGAAGGAGTACGTACGTATTTATAGAGTCTCGACTGATAAGCTCGCGGACATCTCGCGGACTTTTCTCTGGCCTGGGCTGGGATTTTGGGTGCTCTGGTTTGACCGGAGCATGCGCATTTGAATGGTTTAGTTTAGCACTGGCGTCTGGGCCACTCTCTCTATGGCTGCTGCTGCGTGCACCTTCCTTTTCGGCACGCGGTTGCAATGATAAAATATTCTTTCAGGATTGATCCATGCATGGTAGCGGCATGAGAAAATGGATCACGTTGAGTTGAATGATGATTGCGTGCTTGCGTATGCTCGCCGAAACTAATTCGCCGCAGGCTTGGCAGCGGCCGGCCGGGGAAGGTGCCCAAAACTCTGTGGCCTGTTCCATTTCTTCCGAGAAGTAGCAAAAAGGGGCGAACCGTAAGGTGCAATTGTGTCGAGTTCACGGGTGCTTGCCATCCCTGCCGACTGCTGGTGACCAACCATGGGCCATGGTTTGCAGCTGCCAGGAAACAGCCGATCGTGTTGCAAATATCTTGTTAATCATATCTTGTTAATCAGTGCTAGGATGTTGCAAATACATTTGTCAATCTTTCTTTATTATACCTCTGAAATGCATAGTGTATATTGTAATCAGTGGTAGGTTGTAGCCAACTCATCACACAGGAGCTTTCAGATGATCAGAACCGAGAATTTGTAGGTGCGCCTGCCACGCTTCCAAGAGGGAGCAGAGCATTTGCGGAACGCACGACCTGTCTTTCTCCTCCGTGCGACGTCCCCTCCCATCTTATTCTTCCTCCTCGTCGACGCTGTCCACGCCCCCACCCCCGCCCTAGCTTCCACCGCCTCGCTGCACCACCCGCCTCCCGCTCCCTGCCCATCGACCCCGCCCTCCTCTAAACACAGGGCCGGTGAGCTTCGCCGTCGTCGTCCTCGCCCCCGGAGCCCCGCCCCTACCACCGGCGTCCGACGGCTCCTGACGCCTCGCCGCGCCACCCACCTCCTGCCCCCGCCCTCCCCTAAACACAGGGCGCCGGTGAAGCTCCACCACAACGTCCTGCCGCCAGCCCCGCCCAACCGCCATCTCCCACCGCACCGGTGGGCGGCGCCTCCGCTGCCGTCTCGCCCACCACCACCATTGCCCGCCAAACCCCCTTCTAAGGCCGCTGGGGAATAGATCTTACCTCGAAACCCTAACACCAATGAGCTCCTTGTCTTCGACTCCGGCGAGCTCCTCGCCGGAACCCCAACCGTCGTCTTCTTCTTCTTCGTCGGCACAGGCGCGGGCATGTGGGCCGGGCCGCGTCGCACGCTCGTCTACGGGTGCGAACGATCGTCTGATAGATTTTGCGTTCTAAGAGGTGGTTAAGGAGGCTTGGGATAAGCCAACGCATCATACATAAGCTTTCCACAGGCTTGGGCATGCATAAGTTGCACACAACAGCAACTATCCTCCGAGCTAGGAGGGAATCCATCATTTCGGATGCTAGAATGAAATTCCATATGGTGCAGAAAATTATACTCCAACTTGACTCCGCTCATAAAAAATATAGTGCACTTTTAAACGAGTTCTTAATCCACAAAAAGCTTAAAAGCGCCTCATGTTTTATTTACTAAGCCTAAGTTGCTAAGGTTATGCTTAGCACCACCAAGTGATTAGAAATAATTAACATCAAGGTTATACATAACACAAACCATCCATTGAACCAATTAATAAAAAAGATCCAAGCCACTCGTGACCATAAGCACGACCGATATATCAATTTTATTTGACTCTGCAAAGTTTGTACAATATTACCAATGAGTCATGATACCCATCTGCCAAGGATTTGTCGATCTGTCCAACACTTCCAAGGTGAGAAGGCAAAGAATCACTACAAAGCTTTTCTCAGGTCGTTCTAATAAGTTGCATATGCTAAGATTTCAACCATCTAGCCCTATGGAGCCCTCCTTCAAGAGTGGCACACATGGTCACGGTATAGCATGCGCCTTCGTAGGACAAGATCCATCCCGACTAGTGTCCCTCTCTTGCCCTTTTGGTAAGATGCGGACAAACTAGAACTAATCAAGGTACTAGGCTAAGACCAGAGACATGTAGTTCTTCTCATGGTTATACGATAAATTCTAGGGTGACCGTTTTAAGATTTAATCCTTAGAGATGATAGATTAGAGCACTCAAAAAGACCCAATCCTCTAGCCCCTTAGCCATGTTTTTAAAAGGCGTCATTTTAACATTGATTTCTATGAGTCATGATTCAAGTTAAACATGTAACAAAGTAGGGAACACATCTGTTAACCGATCAGATCTATTGTAACCCTACCACAGGCTATATAAGGAGGGTTAGAAACCCCCATCGATAGTCTATTCCTTTTATTTCTAGCGCATAGTTTACATCAGTGCCACTGTAACCGAGAATACGAATACAGATAGATCCACTTTAAACTGGACGTACGGTACAACATACATGAACCAATATAATCTATGTGATCTTGTATGCTACCCAGCTGATTCTCTGTATGCGAATATGCTGATTGATATTGTTGGACTAAATACTTCCGACAGATGTATTGTATCTTGTGAGAAATGTGCTGGCAGTAATATCGAAAGTAAAATATTCGACAGCAACCTCTACTAAAACGTGATAATAAAAGTATATAAAAAAAGCGAAAATAGATGTCACTGACGGTTGAAGCCACCAAATCAGTATTGACGCCCACAGTATCACTATTATCGCCTGTCTATCCGCGCTGTGGTCCTTATGCTATTAATGTCAGGACTAGCTTTG
The DNA here is from genome assembly GCF_019320115.1 of Miscanthus floridulus. NCBI lineage: Eukaryota > Viridiplantae > Streptophyta > Magnoliopsida > Poales > Poaceae > Miscanthus > Miscanthus floridulus. The sequence continues at coordinate 80,177,441 of NC_089595.1, read as the reverse complement.
AACTAGCAGTGATAGGCGACTGCTGATTACCCATTACTGGACTCAATTATAGCAGTGATGCAGAATTAGATTTGACGATGATTGCCGGATCTGGACTAGTGAGAGATGTGTGGAGGCGTGGAGCCAAGAGTACATAGCAGTATACATGCATTTCATTCATTAAAAAACAATAATCTACAAATGCATATTTTTGAAAGTTGATTTTTATACGTCCACCCACCAATTCTAGCTTTTCAAAATCAAAAGCAAAATAAAGCCCAAACAAAATGTTATATATACGGACGAAGCAAAGAGTTCAACTAGTGCATTTTATATAGGTATAACAAAGAAAGATTGAGGACTATATATTCGAAAACAAGCCAACTACTAACAAGATATATTTATTCTCCCTACGTAAGCATGGGCTGAATGCGGCCAACGGACAACTCCAACTGCAGCCTTTTTTTTTTTAAAGAGAGCTATCGATTATATTAAAAAGAAGATAAGCCTAGAGTGGGCATAAATGATACAACTAGACGACCACAACAACACAACAAAGCAACAAAGAGACCTCTAACAACAGCGACCAGTTGAAAAGGGATATCAACACGCGTCACACAACGCTACCAGACTCGTCAACTAAACACCACTAATCTAGCACTCCTCAAGCACAACACCACTGATAGCCAGGCACCACGCAACGCCACAAAGAACCGAACGACAAAGCCATCAAGACAAAAAACCATCGTCACCGCTCACGCCGTCGTTGCCGACGATGTCCTGCGCCAAGCTAGCCTTGCTAAGCAAAACTAGTCACCGCAGTCCGCTGCGAGCAGTGTAGCCGCCTTCGGATCCACTTGCGCCACCTCATGGCGTTGTCCCGCACCATACTAGCCTCTGCCATGCAGGAGTGCTGGACTAGCTGCTGCAGTCCGCTGCAAGCCGCCAAGCCAAAAACATAAGCAACTGCCTCAAGCCTTCGCCGTACTGACCATGTCCACCGAGATCCAGCCGCATACATCGTAGCACTTGGGAACCAAGCCGCCTTGTCGAAGAAAGCAGAAGTATTAGTCAGGTCCTCCAATAGCCATGAGAAGCTTCACCGCACAGGCCACTTCGGCAACGAGCTTCCGCTGGCCACCTCGTTCCGCGCCGACCTTCTCGTCAACTTCGCGGTCACTACTAGTGCACGGCTCGCCATACCGTCGCCCTCCTACTACCACCCGGAAGCCGTGCCCTCCAAACATTGCATCAGCACCTCTACCTGACCATCTTCGTCCGCCGAGGACACTTGCCTCTTCAGTAGTCGACTTGGTCTCCACCACCACGACACCAATAGCCGGCAGCTGCCATGCCACCGGTCGGAGCACCGCCACCAGAAATCCTCCACTTCGTGGTACCAACGTGTCAGGGGATGGCCGAACTGAGAAGCCGGTCGCCACTCCTCCAATGTCTGTGGCCATCATCCACACCAGTAAGCAGCATGTATGGGTAGCACCAACGCCGTCATGCCGCGGGCGTGCCGCCCTGCCACCGGCTCGCTCACGTGCGAGGCTCACGTGCCGCTCCATAGCCAGCACGTCCGCCCGCGCCACACCGAGGCCTGCCTGCACGCAGCCCAGGTGCAGCCTCCTCAACGCCGTCGCAGCGCAGCCCACTCGCTGCCTCCATGCCGTTGCCGCCACGCGCAGCAGCACATGTGAGGTATCCTCACCGTCATCTCGCTCGTGCACCACCACCAAGAGGCCTCCGACCACCAGATGCATGCATGGGGACGATAGATCAGGGTGGGAAGACACCGGATCCGCCCACATCTGGGCTAGATTCACGCCGCCGGAACCCGCCTCCGCCCCCCACACAGGTGCCCTATGGGAGAGAGGGAGGGGGGAAGAACGCCCAGCCGCCACCATCCTTGCCCTCCGTCGGACACTGGCATCGAGCTCCGACGGCGGCCAGGGGAGGCGCGAGGGAGGGAGCCGGCCAGCGGCGGAGAAAAGGCGCCGCCCGAGTCGCCCCTTGGGAGAGAGCGACGCGGGGGCCTGTTACTGCAGCGTTGAAGATACTGATGGTTCTAGGCCTGGGCGTCTATACCTTCCTCATCTGAGAGACTCTCTCATGACCGGCCGTTTCCTCTCGCAACTGCAAGCCATGGTTGGTCGCCAGCAGTCGGCAGGGATGGCAAAGCACCCTGCACCCGTGGACCCTTGGCCTATACAATTGCAGCCTACAGTTCGTCCCCTTTTGCTACTTCTCGGAAGAAATGGAACATGCCACACAGTTTTGGGCACCTTCCCTGCTCCCAAGCCTGCTTGCGGCGAATTCCGGCGAGCATACGCAAGCACGCAATCATCATTCCACTAAACGCGGTCACTTTTGTCATGCCGCCATCATGGCATGCATGCATGCATGGATCAATCCTGGAAATATTTTAGCATCGCAACCGCGTGCCGAATTGATGGTGCACACAACAGCAGCCATAGACAGTAGTGGCCAAGTGCTAAACTAAACCATTCAAATGGACGGTCAGCCGGTCAAACGAGCACGGAGCACCCAATCCAAGCCCATGCCAAACAAAAGTCCGCGAGCTTATCAGTAAATACTCCCTTCCCTTGGCATATCCAACCACTCCCCTGACATCCATCCCAGCAAATCTCAAGAGCACCCACAGCAGTGGTGGAGCTAAGATTTAAAACTTGGATATTTCCACTTCCACATAATTTTTTTCTTCCAATCCATAGGTTTAAAATACAACTCAGAGTAGTATAATTACCGATAATTGAAGTCACAAAAATAATTAAATAACAAATTATTCAGCTAGTCAGCTTTAAGATATGCATGAAACAAATTAATAAGTAATAAAGAGAACTTACAAAATACTATAATGTTGCTTTAATCTTGTGATTCTTCATGGTTTGGAAGTGATTGGTGATGTCTTTGTCCTTAACTTGTAGAGAGAACTCCCGCTCAATAAATGTAACCAAGCAATCATTCAAGTATTGATCCCCAATCTTATTTCTCAATTTGTTCTTGACATAATTCATGACAGAAAATACTCTTTCAACACTTATAGTTGCTACCGGAAGCACTAGCACCAATTTGAGAAGCCTATAAACAACTTTATGTCTTTCATGTTTTTTTTGTTTCAACAAGTTTTATGGAAAGCTCAGCAAGACTTCTCACATTTCTAAACCTTTCATCACTACGCATGTCAGTAATGTACAAATTGAGTTGAGCGGGAAGATGGAGCAACTCTAAGTTTGAGAAATCATTACGATAAAATCCAGCAAGCATAACCAATTTGTCTTTGTCAAAAGCAGCAAATGAATCGATAGGACTAAATGAAGCCATGCAAATAAGCAATTCTGTGTTTACCTCATCAAACCTTTCTGCCTATCAATGATACTCAAGAACATGTCAACACGGAAACGATGGAGATTCTTAATCTTGATAAAGAACCTCCTATCTCTTCCAATAGGCTTGTAGAATGTGTCCATATCGGGTATTTTGATTTTATTCTTGACACAAAATGAGTCCACTTCTTTAAGTAAATCCTCCCACCCAACATCCTCCCGCAAGGTGTACATTTGCATCTTGGTCAAAGAAATGAGTTCTACTGCATTGACAATATCTTGATCCTTCTTTTGCAAGGCATCATTCAAGTCCGCCGTGAACCCTAGTATTGTTTGCATCAAGTGTCCCATGAAAACAAACTCATATAAATTAAATATTGTCAGCATTGTTTGTGCCCGTAAACACTCAGTTTTTTGAGAGCGATCATTGCCAACCATTATGAGAACTTTCTGAATTGAAGGATACAAAGCTACAAGATGCATAGCAGTTTTATAGTGAGATCCCCAATGACTATCTCCAGGCCTCCCCAAACCCATTTCTTGATTCAAACCTTTTTCCAGTTTCAATGTTACCCAATTCTAGAGCTTCTACAGTTCTCTAAGCCTGTGCTACTCGAAGCATTTGTATCTTCTTACAAGAATTCCCAATTAGGTTCAATAGAAATCTAACTTGATCAAAGAACCAAACACACTTTGGGTTTTCCTTAGCAACTGCCACAAGGGTTAATTGAAGTTGATGTGCAAAGAAATGAAGTCCTCAGTAGCTGGACTGGACAGCTCAAAGTCGAAGATCCTGGGGCCTCAGTCCTCACTTGTAGCCCAGCCCCCCGCCCGCTGTACCCCCACCTGCCGCCCGCCGGTGTCTACAGCCCGCGCGGCCGGCCGCATCGTGCGCCCGTGCCTGGTGCCGGTGTGCCGCGCCGATTCGCCGCTGCGGCGCTACCCACCGTCGATTCGTTCGCCTAGGGTTCGCCGGTTTTAGAGTTTTAAACGGGAGGGGACAGGGGAGGCGGACAAGGTGGCAGCGCAGGGGCTCTCGGTCTCGGGATTTCGATTTCCCGTGCTGCCGGTCAGCTGGTGAACTGGTGAAGGGGTGTCGCGGTGGAAATTGGAATGGAGATCCAGAGAGGCCTCATGGGCCGAGGTGGAGTTTAGGAGATAGGTTGTTTGTTAGGCCATGTTGGGCCAAAATAGCGAAAATATCACAGAAATACACCATTATACATTTATATATATGAATATACACACATATATACTAAAACTTGTACAAAAAAAAAGTTGGGTATTCCCGGGAATACCCAGGAATACCATTAAATCCGCCCATGACCCACAGCACCTACGAGACGACGCTGTCAGAGTAGCGAGCAGCTAGCCCTCTGCCCCTCTCCAGTGATATCGTAGCAGCTCGATCGGCGTCGTGCAAGTGCGTGCGCATGGCGGCTTCCTCTCGCATCTCGTCTCCGGCGTGGCTGTTATTAGCCGCGCACTGCGCTCTCCTGCTCGCCCTGGCTGGAGCCGCCCGTGGCCACTCTCCGAGTGCCAGCGCGGCGCTGAGCACCGCGTTCTACGACGAGTCGTGCCCCGGCGCCCCCGTCCGTCGCGTCATCCAGGACGCGCGCATCTCCGACCCGCGCATCCCGGCCAGTCTCATCCGCCTCCACTTCCATGACTGCTTCGTCAACGTACGTGAGCTGATCACATCAATAGTGTTCGTGTAGAATGTTACGCATGTACGCGCCCGGCACACCTAGATGACTTGCATCATCTGACATATGATTGAACGTCTAATAATGTTGGCTCTCAGGGTTGCGATGGCTCCCTTCTTCTGGACGACGATCTCCCGGCGATCCAGACGGAGAAGCACGTGCCAGCGAACAACAACTCGGCGCGCGGCTTCCCGGTGGTCGACGGCATCAAGCGCGCGCTGGAGGAAGCCTGCCCGGGCATCGTCTCCTGCGCTGATATCCTTGCCCTCGCAGCCGAGATCTCCGTTGAACTCGTAAGCGTCTCCGATCCTCTATATCCTCTTGCATTGAAACTATACCTCTAGCTTCTCGCCTAAACTCAACTGACGGAAAAGAATCGTGCACGGACGAACTGGGCGCAGGCTGGAGGACCACGCTGGAGGGTGCTTCTTGGCCGCCGAGACGGCACGACGACCAACGTCCAAAGCACTAACAACCTTCCCAGCCCTTTCGACTCCCTGCTTGCCAAGCTCCAGGAGAAGTTCGGAAACGTCAACATGGACAACACTGATCTCGTCGCCCTCCAAGGTAAACTACACATACTGAATAATTCATAGTACATTTCAGCAATATATAATTTGTACGTACAGTTCAAACTTGCCAAGTTTTCATACGGCGTGTGCACACTGATGATATGAATGACAAATTTCTACTCCAGGAGCGCACTAGTCCAGTGCCAGTTCACGCGTCACAACTGTTCGGCGGGGCAACCACAGGGTGCACTAGAGAACCTGGACCAAGTTACACCCACCGTGTTTGACAACAAGTATTATGGCAACCTCTTGCACAGTCAAGCGCAGCTGCCGTCCGACCAGGTCATGCTATCTGACCCTACGGCGCCGACAACCACTGCACCCGTTGTTCACCGGTTCGCGAGCAACCAAAAGGATTTCTTCACGAACTTTGTGGCATCCATGATTAAGATGGGCAACATCACCCCGCTGAAAGGATGGAGAGATCAGAAAGAACTGCCGGAGGGTCAATAGCAAAGGCTATTGATGAAGACTCTCATTCAATTTGATTGATTTTTTAACCTGTTGTTATTATGATGTTTGCGTAAATCATTCTTGTGCATTCTTTGAAATTGTGAGAATTGTATTTACCCTTTTTCCCGTTGTTGGGCAGCAAATGCGAAAGGTATCTTTACACCACTTGTATATGCGTTTCTAAAAACGTATAATTTCTATGCTGTCAATAACGTCATATGTGTACAAGAGTTTCTCTCGACTTTAATTTAATTGGTCTCTCTTAGACTGGCAATAAACACTATCACAAAAACGATTTTAGAAGACAACCTCTCTGATTAATATATAGAGGAGAACACATCTAGAGATTGTCTGTGTAAATGGCTAGGAAACATTCAAACAAATGCACGCCTCTAAATATCTTTTAAAGTGGCAAACGTCCTAAGGTAATCGCCTCTAAAATCACTATGAACAAAGGTGGCCATTTTAAACGTCCATCTCTAAATATTGATTTTTAGACGTATACATATTAAGATGCCTGTCTCTAAAAATAGTTTTATCAAAAAATAATTCATAACTTTTTTCATATGAACTCGGATAAAGACAATTAAGTATCAAACATAGGGCTAACTTTTTATTTTGTATATTTCCCTTTTTTTACCTATTATGATGTTTTTTTTTAGAATTACCTATTATGATGTTGGCGCAAATCATTCTTGTGTCATTCTTTGAAATTGTGAGAATGTATGTATTATTAGATCGTTGGAAGCTCTAAGTTTGATCATTGCAAACGCTAATGGCCGCCCGGCTGGGCCGGGGCAGCGCCACCACGGCAGCAGTTTTGTGGCCCCTAGCCCACTAGGCGCTGGGCCGCTGGCCCTGCCACGCGTCCACGCCTGCCCCTCCAAATCGCACCAACGGCAATGGATGTTTACGCTTCACCTGGACTAGGCTATCGTCCCGCTCTATAAAGCGAGCCGAGTGGGATGAAACCCTAGCTGAGCACCGCAGAGGAAGGCGTCTTCGTACTCGCCTCTCTCTACGACCCAAAGCTTTTTACCCCTCCTCCCATTTTCCACCGCCGCTCCACCCTACCGACGGCACCATGAGGGAGTGCATCTCAATCCACATCGGCCAGGCCGGTATCCAGGTTGGAAACGCCTGCTGGAAGCTTTACTGCCTGGAGCATGGCATTCAGGTACGGATCCGTTCATTTCCCCTTCCGTTCTTGCGCTGTAGCTGTGGATATGTGTTGGATCTATGTGTTCTTGGGGGTTTTGTGCTCCAGACTTGGTGGATCTGAGTGGTGGGGGCAAATTATATTTAAAATGAGTTGTACTGTGTGCGGATCTGATAACTGCAAAAGTTCTGCTCGCGTAATTGTTGTTCATCTTGGTTGGTTCGTCATATCCTTCGTTAGATCTGAACAATGTAGCTCTTTAATTGAGAGGCACAGTTCCTTTGGTTCGGTTTATTTATATTGTATTATATAGATCTCCTAGTTTGGATAAGTTAATTTTAGTTACGTTGGCCATGTATTTGTTCGTAACTGTTCTATTCACATTTCTAGGTCGATTTACGTTAGATCTGTTAATACCGCAACAGAAATTTGAACTATATGGAGCGAGTCAGTTAGGTTGTCTTAATTTAAGATTTGCCTCAGATCTGTTTGATTTGGGCTGGATCTAGTCATTTGTAGGATTCTGTAGGAAGTCATGGTTTCAAGTATATGTCTAAAATGTTAGCAATATATGATTGATCAACGGAAGACAGGATGCTTGAAGCTAATGTGATCTGATAATTTTGTCTGCCTGTTGGCTTACCTTGTCATTCAGTTCCGCCATTTGTCCACGTTTTGGTTGCACATCATGCATAAACAAATCTAATAGCAGTAGAATGTATACTTTTGAGTGTGCCCTGTCTGGATGTTCTTCATGATTGTTCATATAATTTGTTTCTGAATGTGTTGTTGTGACATTAGCTTGTATCTGATCTGTTGCAAATCTGTTGTAAATTTCTACTTCCAGATTCCTATATTTGAATTGTTCTTGTGGTTTCCATACCTAAGTACCTAACTCTGTTCTGTATGTTCGATTCAGGCTGATGGTCAGATGCCCAGTGATAAGACCGTTGGAGGAGGTGATGATGCTTTCAACACCTTCTTCAGTGAGACTGATGCTGGGAAGCATGTCCCCCGTGCCGTGTTTGTTGATCTCGAGCCCACTGTGATTGATGAGGTGAGGACTGGCACTTACCGCCAGCTCTTCCACCCTGAGCAACTCATCAGTGGCAAGGAGGATGCTGCCAAAAACTTTGCCCATGGTCACTATACCAGTAAGTAATATGATCTTCAAGGGCATTATCCAGTTGTGCATTCTGTAATGAACATTTGACTTAACTTCGATGGTTTCTTGTCTTGCAGTTGGCAAGGAGATTGTTGACCTGTGCCTTGACCGCATCAGGAAGCTTGCTGACAACTGCACTGGTCTCCAGGGTTTCCTTGTCTTCAATGCAGTTGGTGGAGGAACTGGCTCTGGCCTTGGTTCTCTCCTCCTTGAGCGTCTGTCTGTTGACTATGGCAAGAAGTCCAAGCTTGGGGTTCACTGTGTACCCTTCTCCTCAGGTGTCCACCTCGGTGGTTGAGCCATACAACAGCGTCCTGTCCACCCACTCGCTCCTTGAGCACACTGATGTTGCCGTTCTGCTTGACAATGAGGCAATCTATGACATCTGCCGCCGCTCCCTTGACATTGAGCGACCAACCTACACCAACCTCAACAGGCTTGTGTCTCAGGTACGTATCTTTTAGGGGGTGATTTGATCCTATGGGCTAACAATTAGCCGTGGATTTTGGATGCCAAACAGAAGTGCTAGACATGGACTAATTATGGGCTAATAAAAGCTAATGGGTGGTTAGAGCCCATTAGCTCTTACCAGCCCATGTTTATCCCATTATGACAAGATGGGCTAATTTTTAGCCCTGGGATCTAAACACTCCCTTAATCCATTATCATTGTGTTGTCTTGAAACTGGAGCATCTGAGCCTGTCTCCAAAACTAACTATGTTCCTGTTACACTATTCTGCTGCAGGTCATCTCATCTTTGACTGCCTCCCTGAGGTTTGATGGCGCTCTGAACGTTGATGTGAATGAGTTCCAGACCAACCTGGTGCCATACCCGAGGAACCACTTCATGCTTTCATCCTATGCCCCAGTGATCTCTGCTGAGAAGGCCTACCATGAGCAGCTGTCCGTGGCTGAAATCACCAACAATGCCTTTGAACCATCTTCCATGATGGTCAAGTGTGATCCTCGCCATGGAAAGTACATGGCCTGCTGCCTCATGTATCGTGGAGATGTGGTGCCCAAGGATGTGAATGCTGCTGTGGCCACCATCAAGACAAAGCGCACCATCTAGTTTGTGGACTGGTGCCCGACTGGGTTCAAGTGTGGCATCAACTACCAGCCCCCCAGTGTGGTGCCTGGTGGCGACCTGGCCAAGGTACAACGCGCTGTGTGCATGATATCCAACTCCACCAGCGTGGTGGAGGTGTTCTCACGCATTGATCACAAGTTCGACCTCATGTACGCCAAGCGAGCCTTTGTTCACTGGTACGTGGGTGAGGGCATGGAGGAGGGTGAGTTCTCTGAGGCCCGTGAGGACCTGGCAGCGCTTGAGAAGGATTATGAGGAGGTTGGTGCTGAGTTTGATGAGGGTGAGGACGGGGACGAGGGTGATGAGTACTAGACTATTGGTGCTGCTGCTTTTGGCACGTCTGATGCTATTATCCTGTGAGCTTTGTGATCTACCATGCTATGTGTTGGTTTGAACTATCTGTCGATTGTGTGTGATCTACAACACCTGATGTTGTCAGACGTGAATGTTAAATTCCCTGCTTTGCTACTGGGTTATTATGAGCGTTGTTATGGTCTGAAAAATGTTAGCTTGTGGTACCTCATTTTTTTTACTGTGGTCTTTCTTGTCTTCAGTTTGGTCACATAGGTGAATGTTTGTCTCCGATCGTATGGACCTTGGGGATGCTTTATGGTAGCCTAGAACAGCTGCTAGATGCTGCTGCTTACGGTCTTCAAGCTTATTGCCTGCATGGTTACTCGTGGGTAGTAGTCGTGTTTGGTACTACTCCTTTTTCTAAATATAAGTCGATCTGGCTTTGCTATCTAAGTTACTCCCTACATCCCAAATTATAAGATATTTTAGCTTTTCGAAATTTTAGATATCCCAAATTATAAGATATTTTGAGCTTTTCTAGATACATTACTTTTGTCTATCTAGATGTACACTATGTCTAAATGCATGTATCTAGAAATGTCATTATAATTTGGAATTGAGGGAGTATTACTTTGTGGTTTTCCTTTACAAGTTATTAATTTAATTACTTCGTTGATCTGACTTTCCTAGATGCACATAGATATTCATTATGACTATATATAGTAACAATTTGAAATGGAGAGCACGCACGATGAGATCTAGTAGTGCAATTATTTTGTGGCTTTCCTACAAGTTATCTCGCTTTTCTAGACACACCTAAATGTTCATTATGACCAGATACATAGTAACAATTTAGATCGGAAGTATGTTCGTTTGAACTTATCAGTCATGGTATATTATTTTTCTCTCACTACAAATTATCGAACACTATTTTTCAGCCTGATTTTTAGCGAAACGAACGTGGCCATGCTGGGTGAGATTTAGTAATGCAGCTCTACTTTTTTTAAATACAAGCTATCTAAGTAATTTTAGCATCAAATAATTTGCCTCACACTAATTAGCTGGTTCATTTGACACGATTTTTTTTAAAAAATAGGCATGCATGTCATTGATTTTCGCTACAATTTACATGAACTATTTTGGGCAATAAAGTGTTTGAAAGGTATGCATTATGGATAGGAAATGAAGGAAATCACACATACATGTCACTGGGCATCCAGAATAACTTATAATTTAGAATAAATTTTAAACCTTCGATACCTTTATTTTTAGAATGCAGGCCGAATAGAGTAGAAAAAACCAAGTTGGCAATATATAATGTAGTGGATGAAGGTTACATCTTAGGCTTTTATTTATGTAAATATAATCGTACCTATAAAACAGCGTGCGTTTACCTATCCAGCAGGCGGATGAGAATACCCATTCTCTGTCCAGTTGGTCCTTGTCAATTGAACTATTACTTGCGAACAAGCCGATGGCTCAGAAGTGGGGTTTGCTGAATGGAACACTAAGGCCTGGTTCGAGTCCTGCTCGACATAGATTTTCGCACCAGAGTTTTTTCTCATTTTCTTTTCAGCCTCAAGCGCAGATGCTTTACAGTGGTCAAGGTGTCGTGTCCGTCATATTTGGAGTTTGATGATCCAAATACCTCTTAGCTGTGTGTGTTAAAATGTCGTGTCCATCACGCTTGGAGTTTGATGATCTTCTTTAGGTATAGGTGTGGTAGACCCTGCATGTGTACAATGTGTGTGCGTGTGATGTGAGTTTGTGTGTAAGTTTAGATACTACAATTTATACATGAAGTATTAAGGCACTAAAAAAGTTGAACTAATACTTGCTTGCATAGTTGCGTTTACCTATCCAACGGGCTTATGTGAATTTCTCTCTCCAGTTGGCCCTTGTCAATTGAAGTACCTGCTTTGAGCAGCGCTTCGAGTGGATCTTTGTGGCAAACGTGTTTGAGGAATGTATTCCCGATTTCGAATTTCCGGTTCTCTTCCATTGAAGATGCTTTAATGTAATTATGTCTAGAACTAGTTTGAAGTTGCTGGAGCCTATTATACCCTGTCCTTTTCCCCATTTGTATTATTATGATTCAACATTTTTACCTTGGCGCTCTCTCTCATTAACAAATTAAATTGATAACCATGACAAATAGATTGTTTGCACTTGGCTTTTCAAAAAATGTTGGGTAAGCCAATGTTTAAAAGTTCACAATAGGTCTCACAAAATTATTGCTCTGAGTTTACTACTCCAAAACGTTGTTAAGCTTTGCAAATTGTTGTTGAGGTCTTTCTCCGATAATGCAAGTCTTTCACCTAGTGCAAATTGTTCGCCCGAGGTCTACCTCTAGTGTTGCACTATATTATACTACTATTAGGTCACCTAAATGTAACTTTAGGGTCCTTAAAAATGTTTGCCTATTGTAAAATTACAGAGTATTAAGGTTTTTCAGAAGAAGCAATGTTAGGTCATTTAAATGGAATCATCTCTCTCATAATATTGTCGCAAAAGATCCTGAAGAGTGTTTTCTATATCTATTTTGTGCTTAGCTTCACAAAATATTGCAAAAGTTTAGATTACTTCTTTTAAGTTTGGTCAATGTCCAAATAAACCTCTAAACAAACATTTGGTTCGATTTACACCCCTTAACTATTTCAGTTGGTTCAATTTACCCCTTAACTATTTTAGCCGTTAGTTGGGCGATCTGTCCACCTTACCCGATCGACGGTCACATGGGTAGCTAGGACACCCGAGCGATGGAGGCGGACGTGTCCAGTGGTGACATCCTATTATCGCCGCCAAAAAAAATTCGAAACCGTCGGGGAATTTTAGTGGTGACATCCTATTATTAGATACTTCAGATCATGTACATCTGGTCAAAAAGACAGCCACACACTTGGCAGCAGGTGTGGTGCTCACGAGCCGTGGAAGTGCAGATGACTTGCCTCCCCGTTGGCATGGCTACACACAAGAAAGTGGGACCCGACTCATCTTGTATATAATACAGTACTTCTTATGTATATGCATGTGCATATATATACGCTGAATCATGCGGAACTGATCACGGATCATTAAATTTGCTGGCCGGGGACGGCACCGCCGGCTTACGATTTGTCCAATTCTCGTGTGCTTCCTAAACGCATCCCTCGGGGCCTCCACCCTTCGCCACGGCCACTTGATCGGCCAATTGCTAGCGCGGAGAACGCGAGGAGGGGAGATTGCCGAGGCTATCACCTTGTTGCAGGCGGAGGCGCCGGTCGAAGAAGAATTCACGGGGTCACGGCCCACGGCTTCTCTCCCCTCCGCGCGGTGATCGTGATCCCCTCCGTCACACCTGTCTCGTCTTGGCCTCTCCTCTCGGCTCTCACGTGCAAACCTAGGCGCCGGCGTGCTCCTTGAGCGCGAGTGCACGGCCAAGCGAGGGACCGGTGGGCGGTGGCGCTGACGAATCGAGCCGGCAGGCGGACAGCGGAAGGCGGCGCCGTCCTTGTGTGGGGCAGGACAGCACACGGTGCCCGTGCTTGGCGTACGGGGCAACAGAGGCGGGAGGAGGGATAACGGGGGAGTGCGGCAGGCCGGCAGTGGCCACATCACGCAGCATGCCGGGCGCCGGCAAGGCAGCAACGAATCCTGGCAGCACCACCCAGCAGGTTAGTTGCAAAATCCCCACGGCATTTTCCCATTACACGCCCCAAATCGCATCTCTAATTCAATTGCACAAATTGTTTCACTTTACTAGAATTTGTAGAATTATATGATAAGGATGACCTAGATTGCATCCCTAGTTTTTGTATTTTGCATATTGCATCCCTAACTTTTGCTAAGTGTCCAACTTGTAGTGTAGGCTGACATTCACATGCTAGCATCGGTAAACTCATAAAGATATGAGAGGTGAGGTTAAACCGAAGGGTCATTAGTTAGGTATTTTGATTTTCACTTGCATTCATTTTATGCTTTACTTCTTTTATCTGTCAAAACATGACTCACTGTGGGTGATTTAGGGGCTTAAATGTTGGCCCTAGCTAGGCATGAGAATTTACTAGCTCTGCCACTGGTTCTATGGCCTCTATATGTATGACACCTAGCTTCTGTCGTGCCTTTTATATATTCTCCTTCCATTTTGGATCATCATCTTCAGAGTATTGATCAAGGGGCTTGACACCAACTATTGTTTTGTTAACAAGAATTTACCAAATCTATGACCTAGATTCATTTGATGGACCAACCAGCGGACATATTTATTGTTGCAAATGTCAATGTCCTACTTCTCTTGACTGTTTGTTTGTTTATATGCAGCCTTTTGCTTCAAGAGCTTGCTAATACTACTTGATGATGCTTATTCAGGAGTGAATCCCATAATAGAGATATGGGTTCCCTCACTGATATTGGAGTTTCTGCGGGACTAAACATACTATCTGCAGTGGGTTTCCTTCTTGCATTTGCTGTTCTCAGGATACAGCCTATTAACGATCGGGTATACTTTCCAAAATGGTACCTCAAAGGGACAAGAAGCAGCCCAAGGCAATTGGGAACTGTTTTCTCGAAGTTTGTGAATGCAGATTTGTCAACATATATCCGGTTTCTAAACTGGATGCCTGCAGCACTGAAAATGCCAGAACCTGAACTTATTGAGCATGCGGGACTAGACTCTGCGGTATATGTCCGCATTTATCTTCTTGGGTGAGCATGATATTCTGCTTTCTCAATTTTCACATTGCATGATTGTTTTTAGTTTCATGTCTTTAAAGTTAAAAAATAATTATTTAGACTGCCAGCTTGATGTTAGAACATGATCATTTGACTTGTTGGAACATATATATACACTGGAAAATCAATATATTTATAGCATTAGTACATTATATTTCCTGATGCTGAATTATGTTCTTCATTTGCAGTTTGAAAATATTTGTGCCAATTGCGCTGCTAGCATTTGCTGTTCTAGTTCCTGTCAATTGGACTAGTGGAACATTGGAAAATGAAAAGGGACTAAGTTATGACGAAATTGACAAGCTTTCAATATCAAATCTTGGAAAAGGTTCAAAAAGGTGTGAACTAATTCTACTACTTGCTTATGATATGTGCTGTTTAGTGTATCTTGCAATGCTATAATTGAGCATGCCTCCTTTTTATCGAGATAGTTTTGTGCTGCATGATACACTCCATTTCGATTGGGCTTGTTCTAACCTATCATTTTCAGATATCTTATATCCATTTTCTCAGTCTTGTTGGAGATTAGCATAGAGTTTTAATTAGAACACAAAAAGATTGACTGCAATTGTAAGATTATGATCAAAAGAAACATAATCATTTCTGATATCTTCAATTTTTTTTCAAGCATCTGTGCATTTATGTAGTTGAGTATTGACATATTCTTTCATTTCTCCTATTACTTCACATAGTCAGATAAATTTTCTATTTTTTGTCTTTTTGAGTGAAGAGATATATCTACTGAATTCTTGAACTATTTTCATAGGTTTTGGGCACACATAGCATTGTCCTATGTGTTTACATTTTGGACGTGCTTTGTGTTGTATCACGAGTATAAGGTTGTGACAACGATGAGATTGCGCTTCCTTGCTAATCAAAATCGTCGACCTGATCAATACACAGTAAATGTTCTATCCTTACAATTTCAGTTAACGTGTCAGTTTTACTATATCTATTTGTTAAGTCTGCGTCCTATTCAATGAAAACATTATTTATTTCTGAAAACTTGTTGAACTGTAAAATTTCCTAATTGCCACTCCTAAGTCCTGACCCTTTTCTTATTTATTTAGGTTCTTGTGCGAAATGTACCTCCAGACCCAGATGAATCAGTTAGTGAGCACGTTGAGCACTTCTTTGCTGTGAATCACCGTGATCATTACCTTAGTCACCAGGTTCTAACTTTCATTTGATTATGTGTACTGTAGTACTGTCATGATGATTTATATGATCAGGCAATTAGAAAATAAATAAATAAATAAATAATTGTTTATATTTCGATTTCTTCTTTGATTGTACTTCTTAACTCTTCAACTCATGCAGAAAGAGTTGCTTCTTTTCCTATCTTGTTCTTTTTTGAATGAGAGATCACATGTCCATTCCAGTTCAAATTTTGCTTCTAGAGTAACTTTATAAATCTGGTCAACAGATTGTATACAATGCAAACCACCTTTCTGGCTTGGTTGAGAAGAAAAAAGGACTGCAAAATTGGTTAATCTACTATGAAAACAAGCATGCTAAAAACACTGCAAAAAGGCCAAAAATAAAGGTACAACTTCTCTATTTCAGACATTCTCTTGCACTGAATGGCTTTTTTTTTTCTCTTGCACTGAACGACTTCGCCATCTAAAATGCTATTTCAATGGATTCATAAAAGATTGCAAGTGGTATGACTCCAGTAAATTTCTTACAGACAGGACTGTGGGGTCTTTGGGGACAAAGAGTGGATGCTATAGAATACCACCAAAAAGAAATTGAGGATTTATGTAAACAGGTATACTAAAGCAACAATCACCTCTTCATCAGTTGATACTATCGTCAGACTGTCAGGAACCCTCCTTGCTTCCTTCAATTCTACAACCAATTTACTTGATACCATTTATACAACATTTTCACTTGCATTGCAGGAGGACGAGGAGAGGCAAAAGGTGATCACTGATCCAAACTATATCATGCCAGCAGCATTTGTGTCTTTCAAAACACAGTGGGGGGCTGCGGTTTGTGCTCAAACACAGCAGACAAGTAATCCGACCGTGTGGTTAACTGAGTGGGCTCCAGAACCTCGTGATGTTTTCTGGGCTAATCTCGCAATCCCTTTTGTTGAGCTCTCAGTTAGGAGGCTTATTGTAGCTGTTGCCTTCTTCTTTCTGACATTTTTCTTCATGATACCAATTGCTATTGTCCAATCCTTGGCAAACCTAGAAGAGATCGAGAAGGTGCTTCCTTTCTTGAAACCTATAATAGAAAGGTGAGTGTTAATATTTGTTAGTTTACGGTTAAGTATCATGAAAAAGCATTTTTGGCATGCTATTTTACAAGTAGGTTTCATTTAATCCTACCATCTTGCAACTTAACTATTGTCACGCTGACTTCCAGTGACTCATCAATATGGTGTCCAAGTGGGCTTGTTTTTGCCACAATAGTGGGCACATTTTAAAATAAGATGGTCAATGCTTGAAATTTATTAGTAGGCATCGGTTTAAAGAGCTTCAGAGCTTTAGCAGAGCCTCTTATGTAGATTTTGTGATTTTAATACATCCTTGCTAAATCATTTGACTCAATGCCTGTTAGGGTAGCTTTTGCTTCTACATAGTTAGCTTTGGCTACCACTTCTTGGAAGCAGATTGGACCTAACCTTATTAGTATAATAAGTTATTCAGTTATAATCACATTCTACCTTTAGTTGCAAATATGGTATCTTGAATTATTGAATGATGCAATTATGTTCGTTTGAAGAAAATATTGTTTGTCGATTTACAAAAGTGCATTACTGGTTGCAGTTACCAAGATTTTCCTTGGAATGCATAATACATAAAATCCAACACCTTTTTGTATGGTAAATTGTTTTCAAGGTAATTGTTGTCTAATGGATCTAAATTCTATCGTGCAATGTCATGCAGAAATTCCCTTCAGGCAGTTATCCAAGGCTTCTTGCCAGGAATCGTATTGAAAATCTTTCTTATACTTCTCCCAACAATTCTAATGGCCATGAGCAAGATTGAAGGACACACATCGCTCTCTGGATTGGACAGGAAAACAGCAATGAAGTACTACATTTTCCTTTTCGTAAATGTGTTCTTGGGGAGTGTAATAACTGGAACAGCATTCCAACAACTAGACAACTTCATCCATCAGTCTGCTAATAAGTACGCTGAATTAAAATATCATTTCTTGCATTATGATAGTTTTGGTCAAATTTGCTATCTACCTAACAAATGCATTATCTTATTCTATGTCATTTTCACTTGTGTCACCTCAAGAATTCCAGAGGTTATTGGAGAGTCCATTCCTATGAAGGCAACATTTTTCATGACATACATAATGGTTGATGGCTGGTCTGGTATAGCTGCTGAAGTTCTTCGGTTGAAGGCATTAGTCATATTCCATATAAAGAATGCTTTCTTGGTCAGAACGGAGCACGACCGTGAGCAGGCCATGGATCCTGGAAGCCTGGATTTTTACAACTCAGAACCACGATTACAGCTGTATTTTCTGCTTGGTCTTGTATATGCAGTTGTCACACCAATGCTTCTTCCCTTCATCATTGTGTTCTTCAGCCTTGCATATCTTGTTTTCAGACATCAGGTACTACTCTGTTTGAGTTTAAATCACCATTATGTTTGTTGGAATCCTATTCACATTCCATAAAAAACAGCAACTTTGTGTTAAAAAAAAAACAGCAACTTTTGATTACAACTTTGCCAACATTTCATTTGATACAAGTACCATACTCTATTATCGATCTTCTCTAACATGGGTCCCTAATATACTTTTTCCCTATTTTGCAAGATAATTAACGTATATAGTCAGCACTACGAAAGTGGTGCACAATTCTGGCCAGATGTGCACATGCGACTAATCATAGCACTGATAGTATCACAAATCCTCCTACTGGGACTGCTGAGTACACAGGAAGTAGAGAAGTCCACTGTTGCCCTTCTCCCACTTCCTGTCCTCTCCATTTGGTTCCACTATGTTTGCAAGGGCCGGTTTGAGCCAGCGTTTGTGAAGTTTCCCTTGCAGGTAAGACCAAAAAACGAGCTCACAAATATATCTGAATAAAGTGTCATAATGAATCAATGTTAAGCTATAATAGCATGGAAAGCATACAAAAATGGGACCTATTCTGACATAAGCTGCCATACGCTTCTAATTGGCAGGATGCTATGGTAAAGGACACATTGGAACGGGCGCATGATCCAACTTTAAATTTGAGAGAGTACCTAAAGGGTGCTTATGTGCATCCAGTCTTCCAGAAAAATGATATATATAAGGTTGTCGCCATGGACGAGGAAGAGAAGAACCCCATCGTTGTGACAAAGCGGCAGTCTCGCATGAACACACCAGGGGGAAGCAAATTCAATTCCAGTTCTGGTGGTACTAATGAAGGGGAATTCAGTCGGGTGCCTCCTACCTAAAGCCTGATTCTTTCATGAGCAAATATAATTTTTTAGCCCAGTAATCTTGTAAATATTTGGAGAAAATGGAAATACAAAAGGAGGCAGTAGGATAGTGAAACAGGCTGTATTATATATGATCTACAATTTATCAATTCATTAGTTCATCAGGACAATTTGAGCAATTAAGAACTGTAACTTCATCCAAAGTTGACGTAAGTCTTCCCCTGACTTTAGTAACAATTCTGATGCTGGAATAACACTGAAAATATTCAGATGCTTTCAAACTTGAGCACCTATTACAGGACCATACGTCAGTTTTGTTCAAGATCCAATCAATCAGAAAAACAAATTTACATTTATTTTTTGTTTCTTTGTAAATTTAATACTCCTATATTCCTTGAAGAAAAGGTGCAAAAGTCAGAAACAAAAACCGACCAAAGGATTAGTAATTCTGGGTATCAATCCTGCGGGTGCCGTGCAAAGTTAAAAAAAGTGAAACGTCATCTCAGTCTGAAGAATCGAGGGAAGGGAGTAGAAGGAGTCTCTTAGGATGGGCCGGACATGGGCTACGCTGCGCATGGGCCAGGTGCCCGCCCCCCCCCACCCACACACACACACACCTATTGCATCCATCCCTTCTTGTCCCGTCGGCCCGATTGCAACTCTTCTCTGTTGTGGTTTCCTTCCTTGGGGAATTCGATTCGACTGCTTCGTGTCAGCCTTGGCCGCCGGCGAGCACCGTCGACGTGAGCAAACAAGGGATCGCTGGATTCGGCCAAAGCTCAGAGGAACACCTCCGGCTCTTACTCTATTAATTTAGATAATTGTCGATAAGTTCTTACAACGCACAGTTTTGAATTATAAGGCATACAACCACCTGACCATCGGGCCCACACGTCATAGTCTAGCTATTACATAAATATGAGATACTGCCTTCTATTATTGAATACGTCTTCTCTTCTTGCCGCCTTCAGTTCTGGGGTGTGACAGCTCCCCCGCCCCCCGCTGAAGAACCGGCTTGCCCCCAAGCCGGAGTGTCTGGAAACCGCTGCTTGACAACGTAGTAGTCCTCCCAAGTTGCTGAAGCCTCTGGCCACCCTGTCCAAGACAATAGAACTTGAGGAATCACAGTGTTACCTTTTTTTTTACCAAACGTCGATCAAGGATACGCTCAGGCTGTGTTTCACTTGCTTGCAGATCAGTGGTCACAGGTAGCGTAGAGAACACCGGAGTATGATCAGGATGAAATGGCTTCAGTTGTGAAATATGAAAAACCGGGTGAATGTTGCTATCTAACGGCAACTCCAGTTTGTATGCCACCTTATGGACCAAAGAACTTGTGGGTAAGTTTAGGATACGGTCTGCTTGCTCCCGATGATTGGGTATACCGCTGCAGACGTAGAAGCACCTGATCGCCGACTTCAAACTGCCTGTCAGATTGTTATCTGTCAGCTTGCACTTTCATTCGATTTTATGCTTGCTCTAGGCGTTGCTTGAGTGCCTGACAGTGCTGCTCTCTGTTGTCAATGACTTGTGCCACTGTAGGGGATGTCTCGGTAGTGACTGTTGGACAGGCTCTCAGATTTGGATCATATCTATATAGTGCTTTGAATGGAGAGCACCCTAGAGAGCTATGGAAAGATGAATTATACCACAATTGTGCTAAGGGAAGCCATGATTTCCAATTCTTTGGGGAGTCATGCACTGAACACCTCAAAAACATCTCAAGACACTGATTATTTGACCATTAGACTGTGGATGCTATGCTGTTGAGAAATTGAGGTTAACTTTGTACAGCTTGAACTGTTGCTTCCAAAATTGGCTAACAAAGGTAGTATCTCTGTCAGTCACTATGAATGGTGGCAGGCCATGCAGCTTAACAATGTTGTCTAGAAACAACTGAGCTATTGTGATGGCAGTATAGGGATGTTTGACTGGTAGGAAGTGAACAAATTTGGTGAACCTGTCAACTACCACCAAAATCACTGAGTAGACTTCTGATTTGGGGAGTCCTTTAATGAAATCCATGGATAGATCCTTTCATACTCCACTAGGTATAGGCAGTGGCTAGAGTAAGCCTGCTGGATGGATGTTACTGTGTTTGGCTTGCTGGAATGTGGAGCATTGCTTAATATAACTGTCCACATTCTTCTTCATTCCTTTCCAATGAAAGTGCCTCTTAAGTCTGTGATAGGTTGCATCCACCCCTGAGTGACCTCCAATGGCACTTGCATGAAAAGCTGTGATAAGTTTGGTCTGCAAAGCTGAGTTATGTGCAATCCAAATGAGATTGTTCTTTCTAATCAATCCTTGATCCAAGCTAAATTCTTTGGCATTAGGATTAACAATTGCTAACTTTGAGAAGTTGCTGTGCTTTTGGATCAGTCATGTATGAGTTGAGCACCTTTTGAACCCACTGAGGCTGCACTACAAAAACTGCCTACAAGGTATACATGTGTGCTATTCTTGACAAAGCATCAGCTGCTAAATTTTCTTTAACAGGTTTATACACAATTTTGAATTTTAAGTCCATAAGTCTGGTCATTGCTTTCCTCTGCAAATCAGAGTGCAGATACTACTCATTCAAGTATGGCAGAGATTTGTGATCTGTCAAAATTATGAATTCCTGCAATTGAAGATAGGGTCTCCACTTTTCCACTGCCATTATCAGAGCCAGGAATTCCTTCTCATATATAGATAAATTCTTGTGCCTTGGACCCAATGCCTTGGTTAGATATGTAATAGGTTGGCCTTTTTGCATGAGGACATCTCCAATTCCCTCTGCACAAGCATCAGTTTCCACTGTAAACTGTAGTTTGAAGTTGGGTAAAGCAAGTACTGGAGTTTTTGTCATTGCTGGTTTGAGCTTGTCAAAAGCTTGCTGTGCTTTAGCAGACCACTGGAATTGCTTCAGTTTTGAGGATGTTTGTAAGTGGCTTTGCTAGCAGTGCATACTTACTGACAAGCTTCCTATAATATCCTGTGAGTCCCAGAAATCCTCTGAGCTCAGTCATTGAAGGTGTAGGCTAGTTGAGCATATCATCAATTTTGGTTGGGTTTGTTGCCACACCTTTATCAGATATAATGTGCCCCAGATACTCTAGAATGGACTGAGCAAATGTGCATTTGGACCTTTTGAGATAAAACTGATTTTGCCTAAGTGTTTCCAGCACTTGTTGCACATGTTGTAGATGATCAGTCCAAGAATCACTGTATATGAGTATATCATCAAAAACACTAGCACAAACTGCCTAAGAAATGGTTGAAGAACTTGATTCATAATATATTAGAAGGTGGCAGGTGCATTGGTGAGGCCAAAAGGCATTACCTTGAACTGGAATGTCTTTGATGAGTCTTAAAAGCAGTTTTGTGCTCATCTGTTGGTAACATACTGATTTGGTGATACACAGATTTCATGTCCAACTTTGTGAAAAATTTGGAGCCAGCTAGTTCATCTAGAATGTCTTCAATGATAGGCATAGGAAATCTATTTTTGATGGTCATGTCATTTAGTTTCCTATAATCAACACAGAATCTCCAACTGCCATCCTTTTTCTTTACTAGTAAAACAGGAAATGCAAAAGGGCTGTGACTATGAGTAATCATACCAGTTTCCAGCAGGTGCTTAACTTGCTTTTCAATCTCATTTTTGTGCTGTGGAGAATAGTGGTAGGGTCTGGAGTTTACAGGTACTGACCCTGGATGGAGAGGGATAGCATGGTCATAACTCCTTGGAGGAGGTAGTTGTTGTGGGTCCTGAAAAACATCAGCATAGAGATCCAACAACAGCTTCAGATCTTCAGAAATACTTGGGGCAGGTGTTGCATTTGCTTGACCAGGTGAAACTTGATCCACAATCACATAAGCCCAGATATCATTGCCTTGAGAAGACTTGTATAGTTGAGTGGCAGAAATTGGAGTAACTTGATCAGGAGTATTGGTAAAACCTTGTATGGTGACAGGAGTACCCTTATGCTAGAACTGTAATATCTTAGCCAAATCACACTGCATGGGGTTGTTGGCCTTCAACCAATCATATCCCAAGATAGCATCGTAGAATAACATGTCCAGCACTATCATATCATGGGAAAATGTATGACCTTGTATAAACCACTGCAGATTGGGTACCTTTCTAACAGTGGTGAGCCATTCTCCATTGGCTAGCTTCACTTTCTGTTGGGATATTGGCACTGTTGGAAGATGAGCTATCTGAACAAAATGGGAGCTCACAAAACTATGGGAACTGCCAGTATCCACCAATATCAGCATAGTTTTGTTTTGGACAGTGGTTCTTTGCTGAATGCAGTCTGAGGTATGAGTGCCAGCCAATGCATTGAGAGACAATTAGCAAAAGTCTTCAGTATTCATATACTCAATAGCCATTTCATTAAGTAAGTCTTCACTGATCTCCTTGTCTAAATCATTGACCACTAGGGCATTCACTTGAGGTTTGATCCTTTTAGTACAATGTTCAGCATGGCCAGGCTCAAACTTCTCACCACAATGAAAACACAAATTGTTGGCCTTTCTGTAATCCCTCAATTGTCTATCTATCCACAGGTTTCCATATATTGTTGCTGGTTTTGCCTCTGTTCTCTGTTGCTGAGGCCTGGTAGCTTGACTGTTTCTCTGAAACTTTTGCTTACTTCTATCCGGCACCTTTTGTTGGATTTTGGCAATGAGAGCTGCTCTGTCCACAGTAACTGGTACTCATTATGTTTTCCACTGTGCATAGTGATGTTATATTGCAAAGCTTGAAACTGGGCTGTATACTCTTCCATTGTTCCTATTTGCTTCAGAGCAATGAGGTCTGCCAGAGCAGTTCTATATATAATCATCACTCCCGAACTTAGCTTGAATGTCTTGACAAAAGACTTGCCAAGTGACTGTAGGGTGACTGAGCTTATAGGCTCCCCACCACTTGGCAGCATTGTCCTCCAAATGCATAGTGGCTGATGTGGTCCACAAGTCTTCTGGGATAACATCTTAGCAGCCATGTTCCCGTTCCTGTCCCCGTTCTTGGAGTGGGAACGGGAACTTGGGTATCATTTTATAACGTGGGAACAGGAACATAACGTGGAACATGGGAATGGGAACGTGGGCCATGTTCCCGTTCCCAGGCTGCTAAGGATAGCATACATGCTGAAATAGTTGTTGCACTTGTTGATCCAAATCTTGGGTTGCTCCCCAGCAAAATTAGGAAATTGCATCTTTGGTAGAGCGTGATGAGGAAGCTGTTCCTTCTTTGGATTGTTTTCTT
The DNA here is from genome assembly GCF_019320115.1 of Miscanthus floridulus. Taxonomy (NCBI): domain Eukaryota; kingdom Viridiplantae; phylum Streptophyta; class Magnoliopsida; order Poales; family Poaceae; genus Miscanthus; species Miscanthus floridulus. Next base: position 80,153,306 of record NC_089595.1, on the reverse strand, counting down.
CTCAGTTCTCTTTCTTCTGATTGTCAAAAGTAGGCTTGTGCTGCTTAGAAGTACTTGGCTTGAAATTTCCTTTACCCTAGGCATCAGCAAATACATTGGTGTAGGGGGCTTATTCTTCATAAATCACTGGTGCTGAACCACCACTCAGAGATTGGGCTTCATCTTCAAACTACCGAAGTGTTATTTCAGCCACTACATGACCATTAGCCTTAACTTGCCCTGCTATAAACTTCTGGTCAGCTGCAAAAGTGTCCACCCTTCGGTTGTTGTCCTCAAGCTGGGTTTTGAGGCCCTGCTGGATGATGCCAATGTCATTCAGCCTTGCAAACAACATGTCAAAATTGTCAATCATCGAGTCCCAACGAGTCTTCTCATCATCATGGCTGCGAGACATTTCGTCGAGCAGAATCTGTGTCAGCTTTGAGGGCTTTGGAGGAGCCGTGTTGAAGAATTGGGGAAACAACGGGCTTGGATGAAATCCTCCCCTATCGTGTGCTTTACCCGTGAACCCAACACCTGGAAATGAGGCGGGATCGAGGAATTTTACACAGGAGACAAGCGCTCTGCAACCCAAATCCACGGACACTTCCCCGCCGAATGCCAGCGCACTGCAGAAAACAACCAAACACCGGAATTTTACACGAGGACTGGTGCCCCGCAACCCTTGTTCGTTGTTCAAAGCGTGCTAAAGGAAAAAGTCTTGAATCCGCAGAGATCGAGCTTACAGTGGGTGATGCTGTCGAACACTAGGTGTCGAAACAGGATCCCGTCGGCTTCACTGAGTTGTTGGAGAAGTGGTAGTCGGAGCCGCTGGCGCCGAGCTGCTGGACCGGTTCACACCGCCGCAGCCGATCGTTGCCACCACCAGATCCCGACACGCTGCAGCACCAGGGAAGCACCACGCGCCCAGCAACGTACCGAGTTAGATCGACCTTGGCACGGACCTATGGTGAGGCACTAACTCGCCGGAGCAAATCAGCGCGCTGCACCTGTCGTCAGGGATCACGATCCGAAACTCAAGATATGGGCTGAGAGATTGAGACGGGTGGGGGAGATAGTTGCCGAGGAAAGACCGCCTTTGATACCACTTGTCACCCCTGGCCGCCGGCGAGCGCCGTCGACGTGAGCAAGCAAGGGCTCGCCGGATTTCGGCCGAAGCTCAGAGGAACACCTACGGCCCTTACGGTATTAGTTTAGATAATTGTTGATAAGTTCTTGCAACGCACAGTTCTGGACTATAAGGACCCACACGTCATAGTCTAGCTATTACACAAAAATGAGATACTGCCTTCTATTCTTGAATACGTCTTCTCGTCTTGCCGCCTTCAGTTCTGGGTGCGACACTGCGCCGCACAATCCTCCCAGTCCCAGGGAGTGATAATCTTGGGTGAATCGATCAATCTAAGACCGTCTCCAACGAGCCGGACCTAAAAACAAGAGGCATTCGACAGTTTAGGTAGCACACAGTGAAAGAGTCACGGACCAAAAAAATTCCCTTTTCCAACCGGCGACGCAAACAAGAAGCCGCGCGCCGCGCGCCGCCCGCCTCGCCGCGCTCCTCCGCCCGCTCGTCGGGTCTCCTTTCGTACCCGCGGATGCCGGACGCTGCGAGAGGATGCCACCAGGCCCTGGATCCAGTCATGGATGCCCCGGATCGACCTCAGCAAAAAAAGGCCGACAAGCACAGACCGACGCTCGACCCCGGCGCCAGCGAGTGAAAGAGAGGAGGAGCAAGGGAGGCGCGGGGCCACGCTGGTGGCGGCGGAGGAACGACCCTGGAGGATTGAGATGCCGCAACCACCATGCCGCCTTGCTTCTCTCACTCCCTCCGCTTCGTTCTCTCCCTCTCGCTTTCTCTCTCTCTTGCAGACGGAAGGAACAGAGCAGAGCAGTGGGCACGGACGAGCTCCGGCAGCGTGGAGACGCAGAAGGAGGGAGAGAAGACGCTTATTTGCGTCCCGTGACGGCTCCCACTCAAAATGCGTCGCTCCTTTGCCTACTCCGTTGGAGGAGTGTTTTACACGGATAACCCACTGTAGACAACCCATTTTGGGTTTGGGTCACGCTATACATGATCGGTTGGAGTCAGCCAAAGTCGCGATTTTTGACGCAGACTGGCTATCTTGTTTTCTTTCCAAGATCCACCGATCGAGACCAATCAAAGATGGCCAGCCGCTTCCTATTCTGGAGACTCGCCTTGTGGATGTCTAGGTCGACGAGTCCCCTCGTCGTTCGTGCCTCGCCTTCCTGTGCTACGTATAACACCTGTCTCTGGGAGATGAATGTTCGGGATTTCTCTTCCCCCTACTCTACTCTTTTGTTGCTGAAATTTCTGTTTTATTTTCGTTGCAAGAGAAAACATTATATTAGCGAAAGCTTATAATCTTGCTGTTATAAACGATAGGCAATATAAACGACGAAGAACAGTAGATCAAGCACACGGGACACGAAATTTTAACGTGAAAAACCCTCCCAGAGTGGAAGGAAAAAAACCACGAGCACCAGTCAGCAAATCTTCAATATATCGGGTGAGGTTGTAAACGTCGGAGATTTACAATTTGAGGATACCCTAACCTAGGGGCCTTCTCGTATAAAAGTCTATGATACATCTTTTTCATGAGGGAGATGATCCGTATATATAGGGGAGAAAGCCCCATACCCTCGTCTATTAGTAATATAGAACTAATAGATGGTGTAGTCCCTCTTAACGTTAATGGACCGCTTCGCTTCGGTCCAAGTTTGAATTTGGATCATAGCTCAATAAACTCCACCTTGAGACAAATTCCTTCTTACAGTATAAAATGAATATTCACCCTGAAACAACAAAGAAATACTTCCGGAGCTAAATAGCCTCTTGGGCTAAACAGTTATACCAATTAAGCTTGAGCAAAGCTCAAACTTAGCAATAGGAACTGACTTTGTCAACATATCAGCAGGATTATCATGTGTGCTTATCTTGCATACCTTCAGCTTACCTTGTGCGACCACATCGTGAACATAATGGTATTTGACATCAATGTGCTTCGTTCTCTCATGGAACATCTGATCTTTAGTGAGACATATAGCACTTTGACTGTCATAAAATAAATTAATGAAAGAATCATCTCCACAAAACTCAGCAAACAAACCTTTCAACCAAACTGATTCTTTACATGTTTCAACAATAGCCATGTATTCTGCTTTAGTGGTAGACAGGGCAACAACGGGCTGTAATATTGCCCTCCAACTCACAGCACAACCACTAATAGTGAACACATAACCTATGAGAGATCTCCTCTTATCCAAATCAGCAGCAAAATCTAAATTCACGTAGCCAGTGAGTCCATTATCAGTCCTGCCAAACTTCAAACAGGCATTTGTTGTACCATGAAGGTACCTGAAAATCCACTAAATAGCCTTCTAATATTCTTTACCAGGATTAGCCATGTATCTACTAACTAAACTCATAGCATATGATAAATCAGGACGAGAGCAAACCATGACATATATCAAAGAACCAACATCACTAGAATATGGAACTCTTGACATGTACTCAAAATCCTCATCCGTACTAGCACATTGTAAAGCTGATAATTTGAAATAAGGAGCAATAGGAATACTAACAGACTTTGCATCATGTATGTTGAAACGATGAAGAACTTTCTTAATATAACTTTGCTGACTAAGAAATAACAAACCGGAATTTTTGTCTCTTGTAATTTCTATACCTAGAATCTTCTTAGCAGCATCAAGATACTTCATCTCAAACTCACTACTCAACAGTTTCTTCAATGTAGTGATTTCTTTCTTGCTCTTGGCAGCAATCAACATATCATCAACATATAACAGCAAATATATAGGTGATCCATCAACAAATTTAATATACACACAGCTATCAAATTCAGACCTCTTAAAACCATATGACATAATAAAAGAATCAAACCTTTTATACCATTGACGAGGAGACTGTTTCAAACCATATAATGACCTCTTTAATTTGCAAACATGATTCTCCTTACCAGGTACTATGAACCCTTCTGGCTGGTCCATGTATATCTCCTCCTCGAGCTCTCCATGTAGAAACACAGTCTTTACATCTAACTGCTCAAGTTCAAGATATTGCATAGCAATAATACCAAAAAATGTATAAATTGAACTATGCTTTACAACTGGAGAGAACACATCATTATAATCAACGCCAGGAATCTGACTGAAACCTTTTGCTACTAACCTTATCTTAAATCTTAGAGGCTCACTAGGAGACAAACCCTCCTTTCTTTTAAAGATCCATTTGCAACGAACGGCCTTCTTGTGTTTAGGCAAGCGCACAACATCCCATGTGCCATTTTTCTCAAGTGACTGCATCTCTTCTTGCATAGCGGAAATCCACTTCTCGTGGTCACCCAAAACAATAGCTTCAATGTAGGTAGCCGGCTCATAAATGTTCTCAACCTATTCAGCACAACTAAAGACATAATGAACAATATCACATTCCTCAATTAAACGTGGACGAGGTCCACAACTTCTCTTTGTTCTGCGATCTGCAATAGACTGATTTTAAGGCTGTAAAATAGGAGGTGAGTGCTGAACAATATCATGAACATTGTTATCAACAATTTTAGTTTCCTGATCATCTACGTGCTCCACCTACACGCTAACATGTTCATGCTCCTCATCAGAACCAACTGGTGAAATATCTATGGACAAGCTGTTATTAAACATAACAGATTCATTGAAAACAATGTTCGTGCTCATGAAAATCTTTTTAGTTTCAGGATTCCATAACTTATATCCTTTAACTCTGGAACCATAACCAAGAAACAGACACTTAATGGCTCTAGGTTCTAGCTTTCTATTATCAACATGAGCATAAGCAGTGCAACCAAAAACTCTCAACTGTGAATAATCAGTAGGTATACTAGACCATACCTCAATGGGAGTTTTCTTATTAAGTGGGATAAAAGGTGACCAGTTGATCAAGTAACAGGCGGTGTTAGCAGTCTCAGTCTAAAAACGCCTGTTCATACGAGCATTGGACAGCATGCAACGAGCCCTCGAGATGATGGTTCAGTTCATGCGCTCAGCCATACCATTCTGCTGAGGAGTGTACGGGATGCTGTGGTGCCTGACAATGCCTTCTTCCCTACAGTAATCATTAAAAGCATCCGAATAGAATTCACGCTATTGTCAGTACGAAGCAATTTTACCTTCTTTTCAGTTTGCATTTCTATCATAACTTTCCACTCTTTAAAAGCAACAAAAGTATCATCTTTACTTTTTAGAAAGTAAGGCCACACTTTTCTAGAGTAATCATCAATAATGGTAAGCATGTAACGAGCACCACCATAAGAGGGCTTACGAGACGCCCCCCACAAATCAGCATGTATATAATCAAGGGTACCTTTGGTGGTATGAACAGATGCATTAAATTTTACCCTCTTGTGCTTATAAAAATACAGTGCTCACAGAACTTTATCTTACCCATAGTACAGCCATCCAACAGGTCTCTCTTGATCAATTCTGCCATACCAAGTTCACTCATATGCCCAAGATGCATATGCCAGAGATTAGTTTTACTTGGTTCATCATTAGAAACGGTAGCAGCAGTGACGGAACCATATAAAGTACTTCCTCTAAGAACATATAACTTTGCAGAATTCATATCACCTATCATATGAATGAGAGAGCCTTTTGATACCTTACACACTCCACCTGAACCGAAGTGTCTGTACCCCTCGGCATCAAGTGTGCTGAGGGAGATGAGATTTTTGGCCATCCCTGATATGTGTCTCACATCTTTTAGTATGCGTATCATGCCATCATGCATCTTGATCTGAACGAATCCAATGCCCACGATCTCACGTGGGTTGTTATCTTCCATACGCATGACATCTCCACTCTGCACAGACTTGTAAGAACTGAACCAATCTCTGTTAGAGCATATATAAAACGAGCATGCATAATCAAGTATCCATTCATCACGACCAGCAACACAACCAGAACATCTCCTGAATCAGAATTATCAACAACGGAGACAACAGAGGCCTTACCATCACTATCGGATTTATTTTTTGGTTTATACATACCGTTTCTTTTCTCTTTATTCTGCAGCTTCCAACAATCCTCAATGACATGAGTATCTTTCTTACAATACCTGTAGAACTTATCCCTGCTTCTGGACTTCGAACGACCTTTACCGTTCTTGCTCTTGTTTCGATTATTGTTGTTGTTATAGGTTTTCTGCTCGGGCCTGCCTCTAACCTGCAACACTTCGCACTTGGAGGACAACACATCAGACTGAACCATACCTTTCATCTTTTCCCTCATCTGGAGGACCTCATATACTTCCGCAAGGGTTAGTTCATCATGGCTTAATAGTATGGTATCTCAGAAATTTACAAACGAAGTAGGTAATGAGCATAACATTAGAAAAAGCTAAATCTTTATCATCATATTTTACCTCCATCGACAGTTGGCAACGATCTCCTTAAAGATCGATAAGTGATTCATCACCGAACCACCTTCTTGCAGCTTGTGCGTGAACAACTTCATCTTCACGTGCATCTTACTGGTTAGATCCTTGGACATACAGATCGATTCTAGCTTGAGCCAAAGTTCAGCGGCAGTTTTCTCCTGTAGCACTTCTTGCAAAATATCATTATGTAGATGAAGTTGAATCAGAGACAGAGCCTTACGATCCTTCCACTTCTCTTCAGCGGTCTATGACTTCTGCCCTTTTCATCCGAAATCGTCTAGCGCCTCATCAAGATCCGAAGATTGTGCCAGAATCGCCCGCATCTTGACTTGCCACAGTGCAAATCTCGTCTTGTAATCCAGCAGCGGTAGATCAAACTTCATCGATGCCATCGCGAAACCCTAAGGTCAAACCAAGCTCTGGTACCACTTGTTATAAACGATAGGCAATATAAACGACGAAGAACAGTAGATCAAGCACAGAGGACACAAAATTTTAACGTGGAAAACCCTCCCAAGGTGGAAGGGAAAAAACCACGGGCACCAGTCAGCAAATCTTCAATATATCGGGTGAGGTTACAAACGTCGGATATTTACAACTTGAGGATATCCTAACCTGGGGACTTTTCCGTATAGAAGTCTATGATACATCTTTTCCATGAGAGAGGTGGTCCGTATATATTGGGAGGAAAAACATCACACCCTCGTTTATTAGCAATACGGAACTAATAGATAGTGTAGCCCCTCTTAACGCTAATGGGCCGCTTCGCTTTGGCCCAAGCTTGAATTTGGATCATAGCTCAACACTTCTGTATCTCCCGCTCAGGAAGGCGGCATTGGAGCCCTCCGTAACCTTGTCAATGGAGTTTCTGCACACTGCACCACCGCAGCCCCCAGCCTCCCTTGACCCTCGACCCCTGGTGGCGAGGCGAAATATATTCACGCAAGGGCGGCATTACTTCACGTTCCAAAACTATTGATAAAAAAAAAGGAATAGTTGATATTAACTAAATTGAGTACATATTCAAATGCGAATTCAAATGCGCCTTATTCGTCTTATATCCGTATTTGAGAATATTAGAATCCGTAACTGTATCCAGCAAAAAGAATCGACAGCTGACTAATAGATATCCAAAATTGATTCATATCCGTTCTATGTACACCCCTGTTTAGGAGGCTGAAGGCGTGTAAAACATCTTTCACGTTTGCTTTACTTCCGGAAAGAGAAAAGCGGAACATCTGACAGTTACAAAGAATGAGGAAGAGAAAAGCGGAACATCTTACAGTTACAAAGAATGAGGAAAAGAATTGAAAGAATGATTATTTACACGTACATCGCAATTGGTCAATCAATCAAGTTGAAAAGAAGTTTTCAATAGCGTTTGCTGTTGGTCTTTCGGCAAATTTTTTCGTATCTCTCCATCAGTCCCAGTTAGCGGGCTTATGTTGCCCATCTTAACCATGGATGCAGCAAAGTTCCTGAAGAAATCTTTTTGATTGCCTGCAAACCTATGAACAATGGGAGCAGTCATCGCCTCCGTGGCAGGGCCCGACAGCATGACCTGGTCGGAGGGTAGCTGTGAAGCACCCTGTTTGCTTGATCGTTTCTGTTGTTTATAAACCAACTGATGCTGTTTTGTTGTAAGAGAAAAATACTATATCATAACATGTGCTTGTTGTCAAACACGTTGGGGGTGACCCGATCTAGGTTCTCAAGTGTGTCCTCTGGCTGCCCAGCTGCACAGTTCTGTTGCGTCAACTGACATTGTACTTTACCAAAAGTGTGCGCTCCTGAAATATATAAGAATAATTTGTCGTTGAAGTCAGTATATAAGCCATAGCATAAATAATTGTAGAGGTCTGAACTCTGAACCGTACACGATTGTATTTTCTGATTACTCGGACGCAGTCGCCTGGTTTGCAAATCCATCAGGCACCTGCCTCCCCCTACGATTCGAGGACACGTGATTTTGCAACATTCAAGTCCCAACTTATTTCGCAAGTCCGGTCGAATACGATGCCGAAGCCGTGGAGGCCGGTTCCGCGTCGGCCACAAGTGCTGCACGGCGGAGGACGCGACGGTGGCCCCCGACGGGCTGGCGCGGTGCCGGCCGCAGCAGTCGGAGCTCTCGCGTCGGCTGGCGTCCTTCAGGCGCCTCTCGTTGCTGGCCAACAGCCCGGCGTCGTTGGGCGCCACAATAGAGGAAAGGACGGCAGCGTGAAGCAGCAGGCCGCCGGGGGAGCGGTGACTGATGGATAAGCTCTCCATCAGTCACCTGCTGTGGAGATAGATAAGTAGTCGACATTACCTTGGAGGGCGACGAGGTCAGTGTAGTCGAGGTTGAAGTTTCTGAACTTCTCCTGGAGCTTGTCGAGGGGGTCGAAAGGGCTGGGTAAGTTGTTGGCGCTCTCGATGTTAGTCGTCGTGCCGTCTCGCCGGCCGAGCAGCACCCTCCATCGTGGCCCTCCAGCCTGCAAGCACGCAGTTCATGATTCCGTCAGTTCTCAGTTGAGATCGAAAAATTAACTAATGTGGAGCAAGAATGGGAAGCTAGCTAGTACTACGAAATAACACTATTGTTCAATGGAATAAGCTACCTAGAGATGGGGTTCTTACGAGTTCGACGGAGGTCTCGGCTGCCAGGGCGAGGATGTCAGCGCAGGAGACGATGCCAGGGCACGCTTTCTCCAGCGCGCTCTTGATGTCATCGACCACCTCGAAGCGACGCGCTGATTTGTCGTTGGCGGGCACGTGTTTCTCGGACTGGCTCGCCGGGAGATCGTCGTCCAGCAGGAGCGAGCCGTCGCAACCCTGAAACATTTGACCGTTCAGTCATGTCAGATGATGCAACGAACTTAGCTGCCGCGTACATCATCCTACAGCAATCTAGATCAGCCACGGGCAGAAGCAAGCATCGGCAGTTGGCAGTTGGCAGTTGGCACTCACGTTGACGAAGCAGTCGTGGAAGTGGAGGCGGATGAGGCTGGCCGGGATGCGTGGGTCGGAGACGCGCGCGTCCTGGATGACGCGCCGGACGACGTCGTAGGCGCTGGGGCACGACTCGTCGTAGAACGCGGAGCTCAGGGCCACGCCGCCGCTAGGAGCGTAACCGTGGCCGTGAGCAGCTCCAGCCAAAGCGAGCAAGAGCGTGCAGTGCGCGGCTAACAGCAACCTGAGAGACGAGACGCGAGACGAAGCTGCTGCCATGCAGGTCTGAATGCTACACTACACGTGCAGTGATCGCTGGAGATCGAAGCTAGTGGATGGCTACTACTAACAGTGCAGACTGCAGGCAGGCTGGTAGCTGCTTCACTACGCCAGATTTGGATATCACTGTCGACGTCATCACTATCGGATTTGTGAGAACTAGCAGTGATGTACCTTCACTGTCGGTTATGAGCTCGAAAATGAAAAAATGACTGGGGCTAGGTTAAAACTGGCAGTGAAGCACCACATCACTGCCGGTTTGTGGCTTGAACCGACAGTATTTTGGTGGCCACTCATCACTACCGGTTGAAGCCACAAACCGGCAGTGATTGGGCTCTATCACTGTCGGTTATAGCCAAGAATCGACGGTGATAAGCCTACAGCACAAAAAGGTTGCAGCCATCCTCTTCTTCCTCATCTCTTCCATCCTCAGAACAGAAGCGCACGTTTGGGCCCTTTCCTCTATTGTTGCGGCTGCTCTTCATCATGAAGTTAGCGCTTGGATTTTGAAGAATGGCTTGATCTTTTTTCTTTAAGGTTAGTAACAAATATCCACTCCTTTGATTTAGTTGCTTAATTAGCTTCGTTTTAATGGCTACATTGCTTGATTCTCATTCTACTTCTTTCTCCATTCTAGAGAGCACTTTTTCAATTGAATATTTGTGTAAGGCTAAAAAATATGGTGAATCTATCATCCAAACGGTTGGTGTCTATGAACACATTTAAATTCGTGGCTAATTATTCCATGGTGGTCAAGATCATCATTGTTAGTATGTGATGCTATAATTAGTTCTTAGAAGTAGAGTAGAATAGTTGTTCTTCAATATTGTGCAATAATTGTTTTTTACTATGATTTTTAATTTACAGGACCGGGGCTACCAATTTAAATTTTCCAATAATTAGTGTACAATAATGTTTTCCAAAAATGGTACTTTTCGAGCTATAATTGTTGTTCATGAAGCTCAATTTCTTATTAATTCTTTGTAATTACTGTCTCAATATATTTTTTTTTGTACAGAGATTGATCGAGAGTGGATGCATCTGTCCCGAACGGACAAGCGGTACATGCATGGCGTCAGTCAGTTTATCACCGATGCCAAAGCCCATGCTGGGAATGGGAACCCTGTCTTCTGCCCATGCAAAGATTGCAAAAATCAAAGGAACTTTCGTCAAATTGAGTCTATACGATCGCACTTGATAACCAGAGGATTCATGCCAAACTATACGATATGGACTATGCATGACGAGGTTGGTGGAAATATTCTGTAGAAAAAACAATGATGATGTGGACATGCCTGACGTAGCCATCCACGATGGTGACGAGGGACCCGGTGTTAACACGGAACCTATGCCCACAGTTAATAATATATTTAGGAACACGCTAGCTGACGACATCGAGGATAACGATGGCATTTCTCAGCTGCTACGTAATGTAGAGACCAGATGTCTTAGTGAAAGACAGCTGAGAAAGCTAGAGAAAATGAGATAAGATGGCAAAACACCATTGTATAGGGATTGTCCAATGAGCAAATTGGAAGTCGACATTATGCTGTTAGAGTTTAAATCGACAAACGGATTGAACGATAAAGGCTTCGATCAGTTGTTAGGTATAATAAGGAAAATGCTCCTAGAAAAAAAAACGAGTTGCCAGAAAAGACATACTTGACCAAGCAAATGATCAGCCCCATCGGCCTTAAGGTTGATAAAATTCACGTGTGTTCCAATGATTGCATATTGTACCGTGGAGAAAAATACAAAGACTTAGACAAGTGCCCTAAGTGTGAGCTCCACGGTATAAGGAAGGGCCATCAGATGAGGGTACCAAGACTAGAGGAGGCCCCGTAAAGGTCATTTGGTATTTTCCTATAGCTCCCCAGGTGCATAGGTTGTTTGCATGTGCAAAGTCAAGCAGGTTGTTGCGCTGGCATGGCGAAGAGTGTAAGAAAGATATAATGATGAGGCACCCCGCCGATGGGTATGACTGGAGGACTGTCTATAAGGACATCGGTGGAGAGGTAAGGCACCTTTGGTTTGCTTTGAGCACAGATGGGATGAATCCTTTCGACCAGGTTAGAAGCAATCATAGCACCTGGCCAGTGACACTATGTATATACAACCTTCCACCTTGAGTCTGTATGAAGCGGTCGTACATCTAGATACCACTACTGATCTAAGGGCCAAGACAACCTAGAAATGACATCGATGTGTTTCTAGAACCAGTGATCGATGAACTAGTAGAGATGTTTGAAAAGGATGTGCCGGATGTTTGGAACGAGTACAAAAAGGAACATATCACAATCAAGGGAGTACTTATCGCTACAATCACTGACCTGCTAGGTCGTGGTTTGTTGTCCAGAGAGAAGACAAAAGGTTATACTGGATGTGTCGAGTGCTTGGACGACACCGATGCGATAAATCTGCCAAATAACTCAAAGATATTTTATATGGAATACCGTAGGTTGCTACCTAAGGATCACCCTTACTGCAGGAACAAAAAAAGATTTCAACGGTACTATTGAGAAATGCTTCGCTCCAAAATATCGAGACGGGCCTGCGATACTTCGAGAACTTAACAAACTGGAGGTTGTCCTTGGGAAGAGGGACAATGCAGTAGCAGCGCCTGATGGGAGCGTTTGGAAGAAAAAATCAGTTTTCTAGAAACTACCTTATTGGCCATTTCTAAGTGTACGTCACTGTCTTGATCCCATGCACATCATTAAAAACATGTGCGCTAACACTCTTAACACCTTGATGGACACCGGGGGACATCGAAGGATTCACTAGCCACACGCCTAGACATGCAACACTTGGGAATCAGAAAGGAGCTGCATCCCATGGAGCTAGAGAATGGCTAGTTCGAACTTCCGGTTGCGTCATGGATATTGAAGGAAGAAAAGTGTGCGCTTATTTCTTTCTTCAATGAACTCAAAGTCCCGACGGGCTACTATGCGAACCCAAAGAGGCTAGTGAACATGAGAGAACTCAAGTTCAACTATGGCCCTATGAAGGCCCATGACTATCATGTCATTATGACTCAGCTGCTCCCTGTTGCCCTGTGTGGTATCCTCTCCCCAAAGGTCCACGCCCCAATCATAAAGCTTTGCTCGTTCTTCAACGCGATCTCAAAAAAAGTCATTGATGTGTCCACGCTAGAGCAGCTGCAGCGGGACATAGCCGAAACTCTCGTTAGGCTTGAGATGCATTTTCCACCGACTTACTTTGATATCTCATTGCATCTACTCATTCATCTTGTTGACCAAATTAAAGCCCTTGGCTCAATGTACCTGCATCAGATGTTCCCTTTCGAAAGATTGATAAAAGTTTTCAAGGGGTATGTTAGGAATAGATTCAGGCCAGAAGGGGCATGGTTGAAGGATGGTCAACGGAGGAGGCCATTGAGTTCTGCACATATTATCTGGACATCAAAAGGGTCGGAGTTCCAGAATCTCGTCATGAGGGAAGACTACGTGGCAAAGGAACGATCAGGGAGAAATCTATTACAGTAGACGACCCTGTTTATTTCAGACAGGCATAATTCGCTGTTCTCTAGCAAGCCAATGGTGTGATGCCATACATTGATGAGCACAGGCAATCACTACAAACTCTGTATCCGAGCAGGTCACGGACTTGGCTGGATAAAAAACATAAGGAGGAATTTATCAGCTGGTTGCGACGTCGCTTGCTTGGAATAAAATTGGGTAATCAACTGCATGCCTTAGCCAAGGGGCCTTCGAGTACATATCTTAAGTAGGGTATGTGATCAATGAATTCACATTTTACACAAAAAAGCAAGATGCAGAGAGCACATACCAAAATTGTGGTGTTCGTTTTGAAGCTCATGACGAAAACGGCAACGTGCAGGCAACATACTATGGTTTCATAGAGGAGATACGGGAGCTATCCTACGGTCTGTTGAAGGAAGCTCTTTTTCGCTGCTAGTGGGTCCGGCTCGAGGAAATCAACACTGACAGCGAATGGTTCACTACCGTTGATCTCACTAAGACCGCATACAGAGACGACCCATTCATCCTTGCAAGAGATGTTATGCAAGTCTTCTATGCAAGGGACAACAAGACAAAAGGAAGACTAAAAGTAATCCTAGAAGGAAAAATGAAGATTGTTAGTGTCGATGAAGTAACAAACGAAAAAGACTAAAGAGGCTATCAGAAAATACATCCATTCAGGACGAACACACCTCTACCTATCCTTCAAAGAGGCGTGCGCGTGCGTTTGACATTTTCCAAGTGCCGGAGCATGTCAATTTGAGTACTTGTTAGGGCCGGCGACATGCCGCTGCACGCGGTTGCATCTAAATATATTATTGTTGCGGTGTTGACCGATGAGGCGATGCACACATATGATTGCGGCCCGAGCAGAAGCGGTCGTGACGAGTAGTGACCAAAACTGCACCATTTTATACATCCGACAAAATAGTTCAGCAACTTCGATCAGACCGGACATTTCCGCTTAGCTGTATTGGTATGGAACAACTAAAGTTAGAAACCAAATGGTTCCATAGATCATTTCGGGGAAACAAAGAATGGATCCACAAATCTCAGCACTAATCTGTATTTTTTTTCAATGGTCAGAAATGATTTTCAGAGGTGACGTTCATAATCACCTCGATCTATCAAAATTTGCATCTAAATTACCCACGCGTGCCTATGTAAGATAATGCAAAGCAATCCCCTAAACTTTCTTTTACACTACTAACATCCACCATCATAAAAGATAATAAAAATTAACCCTTTAATCAATATCTAAAGTACCCACATGTCGTTATAAAAATAAACTAGCATATCCCTCAAATCTACTTCTAAATACAAATATACGTTATTATAGAAAATAATTCAATAACCATAAAATGGGATATATGATGTTTCTAAATGACATACCTCTAACACTATCAAAATAAAAGTAACAAAAATGATATGTGTGACTACGTCGACCAAGTGAACATCCATATATTTGGACAAAATATTATATTAAAATTATATAAATTATGAAAAATGAACCCCTTAACAAATCACATGCAAATGACACTGACAATTCACTTTAAATTGTATGAATGTTGCATCATAATAAAATTTGTCAATAATTTCTTTATATAATAAGTTTACATTTTAACTAAAACATTACAATATTAAACTTGTAATTTAAAATTTAGGGGTCTAAGTTTTTATGAAAGAATATGGCAAAGTAAATTCAACATCTTGAGTCTTGTGGTGTAAACTAAAATGACTATTTACTTTATTGTAGTAACTAAGAGCATAGTCTAGGACTTAGAACCTTTTTAAATAAAATATAAATAAATTAGTAAAAATAAAAATAAAACTTTTGAATAAAAGGAACAATAACCATTAGAGTTTCAACTTAACATGTTGATAAAAAGATAACAAAAAAGATCAAAATTAAAATTAAGAGCTAATACATATAACTTAAACTTGTGTTTCAACTAAGTATGGCAACATGTATGTTAACATTACTAACCAGAGGCCCTCAACAAAACTTTTTCATACTAATCCGCATGAGATGCTTTAGAAAAATAATAAATTCTAAAATTTTTCATATTAATCATAAAGTTGTATGCATTAATAGAATAAATGATAAATTATCACAACCAAATAGAGATTTAGAAAATGAATAGAGAGAGAGAGAGAGAGTAAAGGTAATCAATTTTGAAAAATTATGTTACTAAACTCATTCACAATAATTTTAATATTATGTAACTTAAATTTTTTTGCCACGCTAGAGAGATGGCTAGTTTGATAAAAAAAATTGTATAAACTCAACTTTCGTGAAATGGACATACGACCAGTGTGAGAACATTTTTACATTTGTTCCAGAAAAGAAAAAAGAGTAAGATGAACACCTTACTGTTACAAAGATTGAGAAATGGAAACAGAAGAATCATTTACACAAGCCTTTCATTTGCTTAAGAGAAAAAAGGAATCGTTCGAATTGAATCAATGTATTCAGAGTCAGTAGCATTTGTTAACCCTCCGGCAGTTGTTCCTGATCTCCCCATCCTTTCCTGTCAGCGGACTAATGTTTCCCATCTTAATCATGGATCCCGCAAAGTTTTTGAAAAAATCCTGTTGGTTCCCTGCGAACCGATGAACAATGGGAGTAGTGGTCGCCGCCGCAGAAGGGTCCGATAGCATAACCTGGTCGGACCGGAGCTGAGCGCGGCCCTCTAAGAGGTTGTTGTAATACTTGCTGTCGAACACCTTGGGTGTGACCTGGTCCAGGTTCTCCAGTGCGCCGCTGGACTGGCCGGCCGTGCAATTCTGCTGCGTGAACTGGCACTGTACTTTGCCGAATGTGTGCGCTCCTGAAGTGGTAATAGCAGATATGTTGAGATTTGAGACAAGGCACACACTGTCTTGAGCTTTAATTTCTAAGCTTGAAGTGTTTGTGCTGCTACATCGGTAAGTGGAAGATTGATTACCTTGGAGGGCGACGAGGTCAGTGTCGTCAAGGTTGAAGTTCCTGAACTTCTCCTGGAGCTTGTCCAGGGGGTCGAAAGGGCTGGGTAGGTTGTTGGCGTTCTCGATGTTAGTCGTCGTGCCGTCTCGCCGGCCGAGCAGCACCCTCCATCGTGGCCCTCCAGCCTGCAAGCACGCAGTTCATGATTTTGTCAGTTCTCAGTCGAGATCGAAAAATTAACTTGGAACAAGATTGGGAAGCTAGAGCTAGCTAGTACGAAACACTAGAAGAAGCCAGCTAATGCTATGGGGTTCTTACGAGTTCGACGGAGATCTCGGCTGCCAGGGCGAGGATGTCAGCGCAGGAGACGATGCCAGGGCACGCTTTCTCCAGAGCGCTCTTGATGTCGTCGACCACCTCGAAGCCACGTGCTGATTTGTCGTTGGCAGGCACGTGTTTCTCGGACTGGATCTCCGGGAGATCGTCGTCCAGCAGAAGGGAGCCGTCGCAACCCTGAAACATTTGGCCGTTCATTCATGTCAGATGATGCAAAGAACGCACTTAGCTGCCGCGTTCATCCTACAGCAATATTGATCAGCCACGGGCAGAAGCAAGCATGAACTCGAACTCTGTGCTCACGTTGACGAAGCAGTCGTGGAAGTGGAGGCGGATGAGGCTGGCCGGGATGCGCGGGTCGGAGACGCGAGCGTCCTGGATGAAGCGCCGGACGACGTCGTAGGCGCTGGGGCACGACTCGTCGTAGAACGCGGAACTCAGCGCCACGCCGCCGCCAGGAGCATAACCGTGAGCAGCTCCAGCCAAAGCGAGCAAAATCAGTGCGCAGTGCGCGGCTAACAGCAGCCCAAGAAACGAGATGCGCGAGGAAGCTCCCGCCATGCAGGTCTGAATGCAGGAGATCGAAGCTAGTTGATGGCAGACAGCAGGCAGGCTGGTAGCTACGTCTAGTGCCGGTGATGCTTGCTTGCAGTTGCAGAGAAGAGAGCCGGAGGATGCGACAGGGATGGGTGGATGCGGCAGCTTTTATAGTCTCGAGCTAGCGATGATGGGCACGCGGACTGTTTCGCTGGGGTCGGAGGATTGTCTTGGGCGTGCGTGTGCGTTTGACATTTTCCGAGTGCCGGAGCATGTCAATTTGAGTACTTGTTAGGGCCGGCGACATGCCGCTGCACGCGGTTGCATCTAAATATATTATTGTTGCGGTGTTGACCGATGAGGCGATGCACACATATGATTGCGGCCCGAGCAGAAGCGGTCGTGACGAGTAGTGACCAAAACTCCACCATTTTATACATCCGACAAAATAGTTCAGCAACTTCGATCAGACCAGACATTTCCGATTTCCAGCTGTATTGGTATGGAACAACTAAAGTTAGAAACCAAATGGATCCATACATCATTTCGGGGAAACAAAGAATGGATCCACAAATCTCAGCACTAATCGGTATTTTTTTTCAATGGTCAGAAATGATTTTCAGAGGTGACGTTCATAATCACCTCTATCAAATGTTTCAAGAAACTAAACAATTTTTGGAGCGGATATGCAATCTAGGGTGGAGGGTATTAGCGACCATCCTTGAAAATGTTTTTAAAACTTGCAAAACTGAAAACAATAGAAATGTGACCTCTTGTTTTGCGCGAACCCTCTTACCAGACAAAACCGGCTCTGTCTGATGCCACCCGCGCGTGACACATGTCAGTTACCATTTGAAACTAGCCGTTGGCGCCTAATGGCTCTTTCCGCTGAAAGGTCCTAGCGGCTAGAGGCTATGGCAGAACCACCCAAATTATATGACCCACGTGCACCTGTCATTGTCCTAGAGACCTTTGACTGCTGCACAAGAGAGCCAGATAACTCCGACAGTATGTCGGGTGTCCTCGGGTAACCCCGAATCATCCATATTTTACTACTAATACATGATCAACATGGAGTTACCAAAACATTACAACAATTGATACAAAAATATCTTACATCGGAGTGCGGAAGACTTATAACATTAGTTTTCAAAACATGTTCAGGAAGCAACTAAATTTTAAATTCCAAAAGATGAGTAGTACTACAGAAGCAACTTAGGTAAAGCATTCAAAGGTAGAAGAGACGACCAGATCATATCGAGCCCACCGACATGACCTCGATTCGCAGCATAAGTCAGAACCTGCAACAGGGATTAACAAACCCTGAGTACTTGAGGGTACTCAACAAGTTTTACCCGACTAAAAGAAAAGACTCCAACGACATGAAGGCTTAAGGAAAGTTTGAAGCAATAGTAACTTTTGCAGAAAAGCTTACTACAAGTGGATCCTTACTTTCAATATTTTAGCTTTGTATTAGGTCATTATTGGTATCTAGTTTGCACCTGGTCTAAATCAATCACTTCTTTAATCAGCTCATCTTATCTCATCAAATAACCATAAGTAACCATGTTTCATTGATTAACTACGATGAGTGGTCGAAGGATCGAGTCTTCATAACCGAGGAGCACGACGATTCGAATCGATTAGGCTCAGCTGGGGTTTCTTTACCACACGACATATGCAGGTCCTAGACCTACATATATCCCTCACTTGGATCCTCTAAAATGAAAATGGGTTCGCGCCACCTGTGAGCACAGTACTCCACCTTCCTACACCGCTCCTGACGGATTCATAGGATGTGTACACGCTACTCTCGTCTTCTCTCCACTCCCAGTACGTGGTTGTCCTTTCTCGTACTCTCGCATTCTCTCCACTCCCAATACGTGGTTGTCCTTTCTCGTAATGGAATAGCCGAGGTGTTAGGCTTACCGGAGTATGTGGCCATTACTACAAAGTCTTGAATAGAACAGGCCTACAACGAACGGTCTTTAATCGATATAGGCGAGGCACTACGTCAAGACTCCATTCTTGATGCAAGCAAAGAGTCCGCCCAGTCTTAATTTAAACATTATCATTGACCATGGTATTCTCGTGACCCAAAAGCAGAGCCGAGAAGAGCAAGGTAAAATCTATTTTCCACAAACGATGAAACCATCATTCGACTTCTATCAAAGTCTAAACACTACTAAGCATTAGAGATATCGACCTATTCATATTAACATGGTAGAACTAAGGATACCTGAATACCAAGGTAATCATGCAGCAATGATATTCGACCAACTCCTAATTACTTAATGCACATCCCACAAGACTTAAGATGTAATAAAGCTTTGTAAATACTAAGAGAGGGTTTATGCTCCAGGGCTTGCCTGTGTTGCAGAAAAGGTTAGTTCCCACAGATGGATTCAGAAGTTAAACTTGGCATCAACACCACTGGTGGATGAACCTTCTCCGAAACTTGATCAACACAAATCTTCTCACTCACGTACACTACATGTAATAAATGATGCTTGCTTAACATGATGGACTACGTGCCATGATGCATGATGAGAGGCATATAAGTGCATGAATAAAACTTAACAATCTTAAGAAAGTTGAGTACAACTTTCCTTCACCAAAGGAAGGTTGTTATCATAAAAGCATTTGAGTTATCTAACTAACAAGTTAATTAGTTGTCTAACATGAAAAGAATTATACTAACATGGACCAGCAAGTGTTTAACATATATCTTAACTCATGATTATTTTAAAGAACTCATTAAACTAAACTTAATATTTAATAAAACCATTTTAATTATTATATAAACAAGTTGATTCAAAGCATAACAAGCAAGTAATTAAGTAGCTAAGGAAAATTAGGGGCTTGGATGTCCCAAGGTCTTCAATAAATGCTCAAAACACACCAAAGTCATTTAAACATTTTTTCTAATTTATTTTAGCATTTATTAATTAAAGGAAAAGGCATTTAAACACACTTAAATTAATTAACTAAGTTAGGATTATCAAATCAGTACCAAACTTTTTGTGGAGGCAGATGTTAGCACATAACATTTACATAAAAAGTTTCATGATTAAATGATAAATATTTTTATCTATAAAAATCATGCAAGGTACATTTTAATCATTAAAAGATGTAATTTTAAGCATACCAAACCTATGGAAAATGACCAAATCATATTTTTATCATGTAGAGCACATCATAATAAGGATACACAAAAAGTTTCACATTTTTATCACATTCCTAGAATTATTTATGAATTAAACAATATCAGCACATAAAAGCATTTTCTGAAAAAGGATAAATCAATTTCTGTGCTAAAATTATTTTCTCGCCCACCCCGTTTTTACCCCCAGCTACTGACAGAGGGGGCCCGCGGTCAAATCGACCTAGACCGCCCTTGACCGCGCGGCGACCGGCGGGTACGCCGTGCAGCTCACCGGTGGCGAGGTCGCCGGCGATGGGGAGGGTACCTACGTGTTCGGGGTGATCACGCGGACCTATCTGGGGTGGCGGTAGGGCGTCTAGGGCTTCGCAGCATGCTTGGCCGCGGCCATGGCGGCACGGCGGCGTAGTGGCGGGTTCGCCGCTACGGCATCTAATCGACCTAGACAAGGAGCTCTACTGGTACGGGAGGCTCACCGTGACCTAAACGGCTCCAAGGGAGACGCGGTGGTGCAGCGGAGGTGCGCTGTCACCGAGGACGGCGGTTACGATGGCGTGAACCGGCGGCGGCGACGCGTTCCGGCGAAACCTGTGCACGATTCACGAAACCAAAAAGCCTATGAGCTTCATGGTATCTCTAGAAGGCCAAAACAACAAAATATAGGGCAGTAGATGCAGCGGAGCAAGCTGGCCAAGGTGGAGCGGTCTCAGCGGCCATGGTGGCTCGGCCGCGGCGAGAACCGTCGCCAGGAGCGATTCCGGCGGAGTGGGATGGTGTGAGCGGGTCTAAGAGGTGCGCAACGGCGGGGCAGTGCTATAGGCGCTAGCGGACGGTCGGGGACGCAACGGCGGCGGCGAATTTTGCCCGCCGGTCGAGTTGAATGGCGACAGAGCAGAGAGAGGGAAAGAGAGGTAAGACCGTCGGTGTCACATTTTAACGGTGGGATCGCGGTGTCCGGGTGCGCCAGGTCCTGCTTGGCTTCGACACGCCAGCTACTGCGTGTCCACGCGCGAGGAGGCGGCAAAACGGGGGCAGCGGCCGCCGGTGAAGCAAGCAGGCAGGCTGCTACTGGCGATGGCACAGTCGTTGCCTGTCGAGCAACTTCTCCCTCCAATTTCTCCCAAATCCAAATGGCAACTCGATTGAACCCAAAAACAAAAGTTGCACATCTTGATCTTCTCTCAAACTTTGCTTCAAGCACGATCCCCTAATTCTAACTGTATTAAAAGATCTAAGCTCAAGAACAGAGGTACATTGAAACTAGACTGAACTTTCTGTTAGGGTTAGAAAATAGTTTTGGGTTAGCAACTTTGAGCAATTAATTAGAGGCTAAACATGATTCAACCAATACATGTAATTACTCATTAACAAATCTTAAACATACTATCAATTCATGACACCAAAGTTGCACCAGTTTTATTCATGAAATTTGTTTTATTAATTCGTTAAATATTGAACTTTGTAACTAAAATTTAGGAACCTATCCAGGTGGTTTGTTGGAAAACAGTTTTGAATGCAATCTTTGAAGCTCAAATTTGATATTTTTGACTTGAATCCACAAACAAACTTTTATCTTTTATGAAAACTCACACTTCATTCAACAAAGTCTATATTAACACAATTTTAATTGTTTAAGAAAATTCACATATATAAAATTCACAAAGTTTCTTAGCATTAATGATAACATTTCATGCAACATGTGAAACATATTATAAGCAACATATGAAACATCACAATGCAACATGGACATGCTATAAATGAAATATGAATGCATTTATGCCACAATGCTAAAAGATTATGCACAATGATGCTCATGATCAAGTTTTAATTACTTTTTAACATCTGGAATATTACAGAGGGAGTGGATAGCCTATTAAAAATTCTACAACAACACTAAGACAAGTGATTAGTAAATAAGATGGCGAAGCGAGTTTTGCGCTAGCACTACACGTGTGTTGCAAGCCTCCTAACTAATTCTAATTTATATGATCTCTAGTATATCACATAATGGCTATGTCACTAATTTACATCTAGGTGATCAAGCTAACAAGGTAAATACAATTAATATGCTACACTAACTATCTCTACACAAGATATCACTAGGAATGTAAGTACAAATGAGGTAGAGAGGTAATACCAAGTCCGGCAAGTGATCAGTCACAATGAATACCAAGAATATCCAAGAGAACCAAGGAGACAATGAAGACAATGATTTTTCCTCCGAGGTTCACTTGCTTGCTGGTGTTGGCGATGCTTAACTCATATTTCTATCGCCAACATTCAAACAAAATAAAATAAATACGAATGCCAAAGCTTAGAATTAGGGATTATAACTAACATTCTCCACAAAGTTTTGGTACACATGTGTTTTGCAGGGCAACAAATGAAAACACACTAAAATGCGCAACCGAGAAGGCCCATTCAAGCAAAACATAAGCAAAGCCCAACCAAACTTTGATTCTAGGCCAGAACACTAGTGTGGCAAGGGTCCAGGTCCATCCAGGAGCCCACCTGGCGAAGGTGGTGCAGGGAGGCACCAACCAGGGTACGAGCGCACCGTGAGTGTGGCCCCACCCCCCTTACCGCCTCTCAGGCCCACTCTTCAGGAGGTGGTGCAATTAATGCCCCCAAGGTCAGTTGCATGGGTGCTTACCAAAAATACCTCACCAAATTGTCATACTCAAGCTATAAAAGGAGACCCCTCCTCACATTCATGAGCATCATACACATTCAGAGAAGAAGAAGGGCTACATACATTCCATTAGCTTCTAGCTAGACTAGAGTAGGGAGTGACAGAGGAAAGAGTTAGAGGAATAGTGGAGCAGTGGTGCCCTCTACTTCTTGTACTCGACAAGCCTTGTACATCAGGTGGATGGAGTGCCAGACTTGATGGCCCCCTCTACACTAGTACCTCTACATTCGTCTTACTACTTGGAGTAAGAAGTTTGTGTTCAACTTTGGTATAGATTCTTTAAAAAAAGCTATCCTTGTTACTACTTACTTATGGGTTCGTCATTTGTCCTTGTGGTGGGTGCTCTAGTAGAGGACTCCTAACAAAGATGAAAGTTCCTGGCCAACGCTAGAGTAGTGACCGTTAACGTAGACGTGGTGTCTAAGCTAAAATTCACCTTTGTTTGCCTCGTATCCTCCGGTTGAGGGGTAGGTGGCAGGTGGTGACAGCCCTGTCCATTCTTCGTAATCCCCCACGTTTGGATACAACGTAGAGTTGTATGCCGGTATCGCCTGACAAATTAGGTGCACTCCGGTGCCCGAAGTGAGTCTGTAGTAGCAAAGTTGTCTTCGCTTAAGGTTTCTACACCGTAGAAGAACCTCAGTACCCAAGTTATCCTTCATCTAGTTCTCCTAGGTAAACTAGCCAAGAAACTACTTACACCTCCGTTCCTCATGGAAATATGATACCCTGAATACCACCGGATGAAGTGCTACAACAGTACTTCCGTACGCTTGTGGACTTTTCTGCTTACGCTAAGAAGAACCAACAAGCATTTCTGGTGCCGTTGTCGGGGAACAATTGTTGTTTTAGTCTCTGAATCTAGTTTGCCCGTGTATCCTTTGTTTTTACTTTTCTTTTCTTTTTACACTTTTCCAATAGAGCAACCTACCATTCAAACCTTTTCTACTCCTAAGGGCGAGTTCATAGAACCAACACAGTCCTCGAAGCCAATCATAGCTTCTAGTTACGAGCTTCGCCATAGCTTTATAGCCATTGTTCGGGAACAAGCTTTCTCAGGGTTAGATTATAAAAATCCCTACCATCACCTAAGGGAGTTTGAGTAGCTCTGTGCTTGCCTAACCATTTTAGGCATGTCACAAGAAACACTTCGGTGGAAGTTGTTTCCTTTCTCACTGGATAAGAGGGCAAAACAATGGTACGCCCATAACATAGGGAAGGTAGCTGGCGATTGGGAAGAACTAAGGAATATATTCTATCTTGCGTTCTTTCCTATATCCCGAATTGCTGCCCTACGATAGGAGATCCTCAACTTCCAACAAAAAGAGAACGAAACAATAGGTGCAGCTTGGGACAGATTCTCAATTTTAACGAGATCTGGCCCAGACTTGTCTATACCCAACCATGTGCTTTTATAGCAATTTTTTTGTTAGGGCTTAGCAAGGAATCTGCCCTACAGCTCGATATCGCTGTCGGAGGTTCATTTACCCATAAAACCATAGCGGAAGGGGAAGCTCTCCTAGACTGCATTCTAGAGAACACTCCTCTGCTAGAACCCCTCCATGTAGAGCCCAAGCTGAGTCATGAGGAAGTCTCTTCGACTGAGGCCGAACCTCTATCACCCTTAGAAAGACCCTCGCCCGAACCAGAAGATTCGGAAGAAGGTTCCCAACCTTCGAATCTTCCGTATTTCGAGGATGACTTTTTCAAAGAATTTGAAAACACCTCGAAGTACTCATGCCAGAAAAGGCCACCAATCCATGTGACTCCTTGTGATCCTATAGACAAAGAATTTCTTAAGTAATCCATCAAGGAGTTGACCGCCATTATGAGCAGCGAATGGGTAGAAGAAACAGAACTTTCGTTTGATGAAATTCAGATTCACACCCCTTCTTCAACCCTTCAAAGCAAAGTTGGCATATCTTGGAAAAAGGTGTTATACAACCCTATGGTAGGGGCAAATCTCATGTTCTCATCTTATGCTCATGCCTATTTAGGCAATGAACCCTTTCCCCTACCAACCAAACCTTGAGACTCGCCCAAAGATCTAGTTTGGAAAGTAAAGGGGTCCTACACGGTATACACCTACACTTGGACAATACCATTTTGGCCCTTGATTTCCATGTTTTTGACATTCAGGACTTTGACGTCTTGATAGGGCACCCCTTAGAAAAACTCTTCTTAGACCCACCAAAAACAGGGGATTTGGACGTAAAGTTGGGGAGAGACACTTTTTCCATTCCTATCACTCGAGCTAAAAACTCGATGTCAGAATCTCTCCCCTATCTTGATGCGCCCAAGGAAGTCATGTCGATTTTACATTTTGATTCTCCTGAATCGTCCTTAGAAAAGGATGCAGAGCTCTTCATAGAAGAAGAGGATGATTTAAGTGAAACCATAGATCTTTCTCAAGAGGAAGTGCTGGCACGACCTCCGGTTGAGCTAAAACCCCTGCCTGCTGGCCTATGTTATGCTTTCCTAAATGGCGACAAACAAACTCCTATAATCATTAGCAATAAGTTTTTTGATGAGGAGACATCCAAACTCATCGCCATCTTAGAAAAACATAGGTCGGTCTTTGGGTATTCTTTGCAAGATCTTAAGGGGATTAGCCCAACTCTCTATACCCATCACATCCCAATTGACCCTTCAAGTACACCTACTTGAGAGCCTCAGCGTAGGCTCAATAATGCGATACAAGAAGTCATGAAGAAAGAAGTCCTCAAACTTCATCATGCCGGAATTATCTATCATGTACCACATAGCGACTGGGTTAGCCCTATCCAAGTGGTTCTAAAGAAAGGAGGCATGACGGTTATTGAAAACAATAAAAATTAGTTAATTCCACAACATACCGTCATAGGGTGGAGAATGTGTATTGATTACCAAAAACTCAACACGGTAACAAAGAAAGACCACTCCCCACTACCTTTCATTGATGAAATGTTAGAGAGGTTGGCGAAGCATTCTTTATTCTATTTCCTCGATGGGTATTCAGGATATTATTAGATTCCCATCCACTCCAATGATCAGAGCAAGACAACATTTACATGCCTGTATGGAACATACACATATCGTAGAATGTCGTTCAGGTTGTGTAATGCGCCCGTATCATTCTAACGGTGCATGATGTCTATTTTCTCAGACATGATAGAAGAAATCATAGAGGTTTTCATGGATGATTTCTCAGTCTATGGGAAAACCTTTGACCACTGTCTGGAGAATCTAGACAAAGTCTTGAGGAGATGCCAAGAGAAGGACTTCGTCCTTAACTGGGAAAAGTGCCATTTTATGGTCCGTGAGGGCATCATTCTTGGACATCTTGTGTCAGAGAGGGGGATTGAGGTAGATAAGGCTAAGATTGAGGTCATCGAGCAGCTACTACCCCCCATGAATGTAAAAGGGATCCACAGCTTCCTAGGTCATGCAGGGTTCTATAGGCGGTTTATCAAGGACTTTTCACAAATCGCTAGACCCCTCATGAACCTACTAGCTAAGGATGCACCCTTTGAGTTCACAGATGAGTGCTTAACTGTTTTCCATACTCTCAAGAAAGCACTCATCTCAGCACCAATCATCCAACCACCCGATTGGTTGCTACCATTCGAGATCATGTGTGATGCTAGTGACTATGCTGTTGGTGCGGTCCTTGGCCAAACCAAAGAAAAGAAGCATCATGCAATCGCATACGCTAGCAAAACGCTGATAAGAACACAGCTTAATTACGCTACCATAAAAAAAGAGCTCCTAGCAGATGTTTTTGCTATCGACAAGTTTAGGTCTTACTTAGTGGGCGCAAAAGTTATCGTTTACACTGATCATGATGCACTTAAATATTTGCTCACTAAGAAAGATGCTAAACCTAGATTAATAGGATGGATTCTCTTACTCCAAGAATTTGACCTTGAAATAAAAAACAAAAAGGGAGTAGAGAATAATGTCACCAATCATCTATCGTGTTTGCAAGTCACTAATGTTCCTGCTAATAAATGACTTCCTACGCGATGATATGCTACTAAAGGTGACAGATACAAACCCATGGTACGTGAACATCATGAATTTCATGGTTTCAGGATACGTACCACCAAGGAAAAACCAAAGAAAGCTGCAAGTAGAAAGCAGACATCACATTTGGGATGACCCATACCTGTACAGGGTATGCTCTGATGGCCTATTGAGGAGATGTGTACCAACGGCAGAAGGTTTGCAAATCTTCGAGAAATGACATGCAGCGTCGTACGGAGGCCATTACGGAGTATTCCGTACACAAGCCAAAATGTGGTAGTGCTGATTCTTCTAGCCGACGATGTATGAAGACACCAAGGAGTTCATCCAAAGGTGCCAAAAATGTCAGCTATAGGGTGGCATCACAACTCGCAACGCAATGTCCCTCCACTATAACCTACAAGTGGAGATCTTCGATGTTTGGGGCATTGACTTCATGGGGCCATTCCAAAAGTCCCATGACAGTGAGTACATCCTTGTCGTCATTGACTATGTGTCAAAGTGGGTGGAAGCTCTACCATGCAGAGCTGCTGACGCTAGGAATGCATGGAAGATATTCCATGAAGTGATCTTCCCTC
Organism: Miscanthus floridulus; assembly: GCF_019320115.1. Taxonomy (NCBI): domain Eukaryota; kingdom Viridiplantae; phylum Streptophyta; class Magnoliopsida; order Poales; family Poaceae; genus Miscanthus; species Miscanthus floridulus. The sequence continues at coordinate 80,125,905 of NC_089595.1, read as the reverse complement.
TCTTTGGAACACCACGAATGGTGATAAGCGATGAAGGATCCCACTTCATTGACAAAACCTTTAGAGCTTTCCTAAAAGAGCTTGGGGCCAAGCACAACATTGCCACCCCGTACCATCCTCAAATAAGCGCTCAGGCAGAAACTTCAAATAAACAAAATAAGAATATCCTGTAGAAAATGGTCAATGCAATGGGAAAAGGATGGAAAGATAAGCTACCTGATGCACTTTGGGCATATAGAACAGCTTATAAAACTCCCATTGGCATGTCACCATTCTAGCTTGTTTATGGAAGGAGTTGTCATCAACCAATTGAGCTTGAACACGGAGCTCATTGAGCTATCAAAAGCTAGAACATGGATGTGAAGCTAGCCAGCAGAAATCATCAAAAACAAATTGCCGAGCTAGAAGAGTGGCGAGAGAAGGCGTACCACAATGCCAAGCTCTACAAAGAACTAAGAGATGATACGATCACCGAATCCAACAAAAATAGAGGAGGGAGACAAGGTGCTACTGTTCAACTCCCGAGTCAAACTCTTCGGTGAAGGAAAACTTAGAAGCAAATGGCAAGGACCGTACACCGTCATCAACACATCGCCACATGGCACAATCACCATCCAAGATGATGACAGTAACATTTTCAAAGTTAATGGTCAATGTTTAAAAGTTTTCCTACAGCCTTCTTATAACACTAACTTAGAAATAGATATAATAGATTTAATTGCTTTTGATAAATTCATTCAAAACTTATGAAAATTTAAAAATAATTATGCTAACATATTATTTCATTTACTTAAAAAATATAAAATATTGCTTTATCTTCCTAAGCAAGTCATCATGGCTAAATAACCTTTTTACCCTCACTAGACAAAACCATAATCCTTGCTTATTCTTGCTTGATTTTGCTGATCACATGAGTATTCATTCATTATTACAAAATCATGTGAACTTTGAAACATGATATCCTTTTGATTCACCATGATCATGTGCATCTTGGTCTATCACTCGTTGATCCTAGTAAATAAAAATCTGACACCGGCGTATCCTGAGATTACCTGCATGCATGTGTATCTGGATGAAGTTTTAGGCCAGGGGGAGGAGCTGAGGGTACGGGCGCACCCATGGTGTGGCTGTGCCACCCTCTGCTCCGCTAGCCCCAAACCTCATGTGCATCTCTTTGATCCTCTAAGAATCATAACCATGGCGGTGCTCTGATTATTCCTCTGTGGTAGAGGCCAAGTCACCTATATAAACATCCCAAGCCTCTCCCTCTCTTCACACCAAGCTTCAAAGCTTTCTTCTCTCCCTCCACTTAGCACTCTCAAGCCTAAGCTCAAGATGGCCAGCCATGCCCTAGCCTTGTACATGGCCTCCTGCTCCACCTATGATCTTGAAGGAGTGCCAGCTTCCATTGATTTAGTGCCCAAGAGCTCCTATGTGAGGGAAGAAGCAAGGCTAATCACCAAAGCACCGCTCGCTATCATGGCACCACCTAGCTATGCCATGAGCGGTGGTTCTAGCCTCAAGACCACGGCACATTACAAGGTGCCCCTTGGTGGCACTAAGGAGAAGAAGGCAGCGCCAACACAACCAACCACTGGCGCCATCGGCCTCAAGTGGAAGGCACCCGAAGCTAGCGAACCTAGCAAGCGCTCTTTTGTAATGCCTTCAGGCAATACGGTCTCTCATGTTAGTTCGTCCATGCATACCGCTAGGCCTAGTCTCTCCTACACTGTTGTAGGCATGAGCAGACTTGATGGAGGGTATGGGAAGGCGCTTATGCACAAACCGGCCAAAAAGCCGGTAAACAAGCCGACTCCGTCAAGAAAAAAGTCAGAATCCTCAGGTGTGCCTCTTAGATTCAAAAGGATGGTGAAGCCTCCTATTAGAAGGTAGCCTGCTGGATTTTTTAGTGATAGTGAGGATGAGCAGCCAACCAAGGGCAATACGCTCGCCTCACTTAGCTCTAGCAACAAAAGCCTGCGCGAAAGCATCAGAAAGGCCAATGATCATCTCGCTGAGAGTCTTATGAAAATCAAGGACCTCAGTGATGAGATCAATGAATTTCACCGTGGCTTCAAAGAAAAGTTGCTAGGGTGGCAAAAGTGGCAGGAGTAAAGCATGCTCTTAACCAACCTTTCTAGGCCACTCCCACTAAATAATTAGGCGCATCTTTATATTTCAAGTTTTTCATTCCAATCATTTTGATTTCCATCATGTAATGCGCCTACCATTTTATCATTGAATAAAATTTTTTATTATTAGAAATATTTTGTTTCACTTGTTTCTTTTCTTCTGTGTCAAATAAAAATAGGAAAGAAAACAAGTGTGGGGGAGGAACCACACTCACCTCTGATTCGGTTGCACAAAATATGGCCAAATTTCAAATCCGATTTGTGAAACTTTCACTCTCACACCATTTTTAATAGGAGCTTTAAAACTGAATATTTTTAAAAATAAAATAAAATGCTCCATCTCCATGTCTTCCTGTGATTAAAAAGTTTGCATACTTTTTATTTCTTGCTAATATTCCTAAAAACTTGTGAACACTTATCAATAGGGAACCTATTTTATCTAAGTAATTGACAAATGAGACATAGTAGGATGATATGACACTTGCTCATGTCTTGCAAAGTACTTGGGATTTGTTTTACAAAACAAAATTCAAATAGCATGTTTCTTGAATGACATTCAAATACCAACCAAGGCCATATATGATCATACATGACAAAATCTTCCGTATATGAATCTTACTTTGTGTTGAGTTTAGTCAAGTTTTGTGACTCCTGTTGAGAGATGTTTCATGCTCCCAAGATCAAAACTCACATACACGCCACAAATAAACAACTATTCCTACACTGGGAATACGCTAAAACATGTTTTCCCATTTCTAGCAAAATAAATACTCCATACTCTAGACTATGATCTCACTAGCATATATCTTAGAAAGAGACAAAAAAGGCTAGGCTAAAAGAAAAAGAAAGAATGGGACACGTGAAGGTCCCTAAGTATAGAAAAAAATGATGAACACATGAAAGCTCATAGAGAAAATAAGCTACCCATGTCTCAAAAGAAAATATAGAAAAAGAGATCATACCAAATAGAGGAGTATAATTCCACCAAAACTTTTCCACACACTTGCATTGTTTTGATCTAAGGGTATGACGCTTCCCTCCGATGAGGTCCGGTATTTGACTTTACAACATATGCAAGGTAAGTGTGCCTCACAATTTTTCATCCCTACCCAAAGCTCTATATAAGCTTTTTAGAAGTAGCATGATCAAAAGAGAAGGAAAATTTTCAAAATATGCCTTGGTGAGGAACCACTTACAAATTTGAGTGACTCGAGAGAATCATTCAAGGAACAAATGTTGTCTTTATGTTTTCAAAAACCATACAAAAACCCAAGTTTATGAGCAGGAATAGAGTGAGAAGATTTGAATTCAAGCTATTCCATTTTTCAATTGCCCAAGATATTTTGGTAGACACTTGGAAGTTCACAGGTTCGGGTGAAGCTTGGAATAACATGTATGAAGATCTTCAAATCAAGGAGATGAACCCGCTTAGTCCTTAGAACTTTTACTCGAGGACGAGCAAAGGACTAAGTGTGGGGGAGCTTGTTGGCAATGCTTAACTCATATTTCTACCGCTAACATTCAAACAAAATAAAACAAATATGAATTCCAAAGCATAGAATTAGGGATTATAACTAACATTCTCCACAAAGTTTTGGTACACATGTGTTTTGCAGGGCAACAAGTGAAAACACACTAAAATGCTCAACCGAGAAGGAGCATTCAAGCAAAACATAAGTAATGCCCAACCAAACTTTGATTCTAGGCCAGAACACCCGCGTGGCAGGGGTCTAGGTCCATCCAGGAGCCCACCTAGCGAAGGCGGTGTAGGAAGGCACCAACTAGGGTGTGGGCGCACCCCCCTTACCACCTCTCAGGCCCACTCTTTAGGAGGCAGTGCAATTAATACCCCAAGGATGGTTGCATGGGTGCTTACCAAAAATACCTCACCAAACCATCATACTCAAGCTATAAAAGGAGACCCCCTCCTCACATTCATGAGCATCATACACATTCGGAGAAGAAGAAGAAGGGCTACACACATTCCATTAGCTTCTAGCTAGACTAGAGTAGGGATTGAGAGAGGAAAGAGTTGGAGGAATAGCGGAGTAGCGGTGCCCTCTAATTCTTATACTCGGCAAGCCTTGTACCTCAGGTGGACGAAGTGCTTCGAATCTTGGGACGAGATTATTTTAAGGGGGAAAGGTTATAACACCTCTCGTGTTACGAGCTTACTTAGCACCTAGGTTAAGGCCTAAGAGAAATTAGCAAAACAAGTTCTTGATTTTTAAAAATTTAAAACACACATAAAATGATAAACAAACCCTACGCGACTCACTTTTATGGTTGAGAGAAATCAAATAAATATCTAAGTTAATTTACTCAGTGCATAAATGTGCTAATGAAAATCCTAACAAGAAGAATAAAATAAGTAGTTTTCATTATTTGGTATGAAAAACAATTTCTATAAACAAAAATAAAATGTAACTTGTGTATAGTGCTTATGTAAAGATGATGAGCAAGTGGTGTAGGTGAAAATGCAACTTTAATTTTTGGAAAATAAACATGTTAACTATTGTTCTTGGGAGCTCCAAAAATCAAATTGGGAATTAAAATCAACCTTTTCGTTAAGTCAGCAAAGATCTGAACTTATGTTAAAGTACTATTTTTGGCGAGTTATATTGAGCAAAGTAATTAAATAGTGCTTAAATATTTTGTTCCTATGGTTTAGTATAAAGTATGGACTATTGCATGGAGTACTTGTTGGTTGAAGTTAATCAAGATTAGGCCTTTTAAAAATTGTGGCAAAAGTGTTCATGGTTGTTAAGTTCAAACTGAACTCTTGTCTTTTCTAACTTTGAAAGAGTAGTAGACAATGCCATTTTGGAATTTAAATTCTAACTAAAATGTTTAAACACTAGTTTCATATTCTTGTATTGTTGGTTGCATCTAAGTAAGCTCTTGGGCATGGGGTAGATCGTAGTTGTGTTGGGTGTCGCGTTGCTCCCATAAAAATTCCCCAAACTTGGTTGGAACGTGTTGTAACCATGTTGTTGACGCTCTGTTTGTGAACTGGCGTTCAACGCGACGAGCTCATGTTGGCATCCTTCTATCCCCCTCTTTGGTTGCTCTCTGGCCATGGTGATTGCTTTGCTAGGTCGCTGGTAATGTTGACTTTAGGATAGGGGAATTAGTTGGGCCATAATTGTGATCGTTAGTAGCTTTCGCTTCACTTTAAAATGCATGCACATCACCAATAGCAATTGCTCGGTCTGAGTTCACGGTCATCGTGGACACAACGCTATTGGCGCCGGGCTTATGTCATGACCGAGCTATGGTCGCTGGCTAGCTCGTGCGCTAGGCTGATGTCGTGTTGCGACCTGGCCTTGCGTTGTCTAGACCCGGCTGGCTGCGCGCGTGGTTTAGACAGAGTTGCGGCTGTCGCCGCCTAACCATTGTCGTGCTCACCTCATCCTTCATTTTAACTACCACATTGAGTCTCTGAGCATGTGCCGCTGCCCACCGCGTCTAGGCCGATGACCCCAGTCACAACGACGATGGGATACCTCCCTGCCTCACTTGCCCTTGCTAGCCGATGTTGGGGAGCCTTGCTCGGGTCTAGCCATGCCATTCCGAGCGCTTTGTGCCAAGCTTCGAGGTCTCATCATCTATACACACAGGCTCATACTGCTACCACCATCGAGCGGAGCCACCCATCTTAACTTGCTCGGGTTTGGTCATGTGCCCTCTCCATGACCGCACGGTGTGCTGAGCCACCGCTCCTCCTTTCCTCCTAGTGCCAGCGGCTTCACCATATAATTCCTTGCTCTAGCAGGTAGCTTAGGAAGTAGGCTAGCCGTCTCTTCCCCCTCAAGCTCGATCATTGCCTTACCGACTGGTAATTTGGCCTTTTGCTCATCATGGGTCATGGGCGCCGCAGAATCAGTAGGTTGGGAGGTAAGGCATGTAGGAGTGGTAGCACTTTGATCGCTCGTAACCCTAAGCTCGCCTTGACTCCCTCCATCTAGTGCTCATGCTATTTTGGCCAGGATGCTCATCGATGGCATGGTGATGTATTGGTGTCTATCACAAAGCGCCGCCGTCCTGCTCGGTCGTACATGGCTAGTACGGCACGGGGTCTCTCCCACTTCATGGATGCATTGGTTGTACTCGTGGCACGTCACCGGTGCTTGCGCACGACTTTTCCTCCCCCTCCGTCCTCTTCTCTCGTCAAAACGATCGTGCCGCCGTTATGGATAGTCGCTCGCCGCTGTAGCTCGCACTGGTGTGCCTCCGAGCCTCGAACCACCACCCATCTTGGCACGTTTCACCATAGACGGCGATCGACCCACTAAATGGGTCCGTGTAGGCCCCTGGTGGCCAGCATGGATGCCTAGTGCTGTCGCTCGCAGCGCCGTCGTGCACGGGGTGGCTTGGGGTGCGTGTGGGGAAATTTGGAAAAATCTAGGGGGTTAAGTGAATTCGCTAGAGAAAGGAAGAAATAGTATTAGGACTTAATCATGGTTCGGGAAAAGTCTGAGGGCTCATTTGCTAAGTGCCAGCACGCGGGCTTCCTGCCGTGGGCCGTCTCACACGTGGGCCCCGCCCCGTGCTGGGCCGCTGGGTTGCCGAGCCAAATTGGTTGCCACCAGCCCTTTTCCTTTTCTAAGGATTTTCCAATTTAGTTTCTCAGGTAAACTTATAAATTCAATATAAATTTGTGTATTTGACCAAAAATTATGAAACTAACTTTGTTAGGTTCCTAAAATCATGATCTATCTGTTAGTATATCTTGTTCACATAGTTTCATAGTATTTTCAGGAGTTATCCAATTAAGTTCAGATGCTTAATAGTGTTAAGATATGAACTTGTAGGAATTTTTGTAATAAATTGGTGATAGTGTTGGCTCTAAAAATTTTACAGTAAATTTCTAATATTATTAGGTGCTCACTGTAATTTTTGTAGCTCCATAATAATTAGTTTGCTAAGATAGCTAATGAGCCCTAGTTTGAATATATATATTAAATCAATCAAATGCCGAAACACCTCGGGAATGTAGAACAGAAATATTTGTTGGGAAATAACGCCTTATTTGGCAACATGGATACATAGCCTAGTGCGTTAGCCATCAAATCTAGCTTGTTAGCGTGAGAGGCGTAATCGTATTCTTAGAGTTCGGTTGTTGTTGGTTAATTACGTTTTCTGTGTTGCGTCTACGTATATCATAATAGGGACAACGATGGATCGTGGAGTCGACCAGAAAAGCAAAAAAGATGAAGCCTTGGTGATCATGTTGCCCCGATGGAATGCTAATCCTTGGTTATATCTTGCCCAGGCAAGCCCCGGTGCATAACCCCTATTATTCTGCACTTTATTTTATGCTTGTGCATTAAGTTTTAAAGAGTTGGATGAAAACCATTTGCATATATATATCCTTACCCTATGAGTCCTACTAGTATGTTAGGATCATGTAGATTGCTATGCTATAGGATCCGGTAGAAGTTGAGTGATTATCTGTCACTCGCGAGAGATAGAAAATATATTATTGTTGTTATTATATTACTATCACATGAAATATATATGAAGGATAATTGGAGACCGGGCGGAATGGTACTTTGGATCTAGACTTGGTTAGGCATTCGAGCGAGGCTTGGATTGCACTTGTTCTGCCTGTGTTGATTGAGGATCATTGTCGACAGAATATGCTCGGCAGTCCATCAAGGGGTATCCCACAATGGTAGATTTGTCGGTGGAGGTGCACATGATCAGGAACCAGATGGTGACACAAGGTGCAGAGACAGTGATTTAGATAGGTTCGGGTCATCTGATCGACGTAATACCCTACGTCCTGTGTCTTTGATGTATTGTATTGAGATGTAGTAGATAGATCTAGATGGATCGTTATGGATCGTATCCGCTAGGGGACCCCTGCCTCTCCTTATATAGTCTAGAGGGACAGGGTTACAAGTAAAGTAGCCTATTTGGTACTATACAATGTCTTGCGGTGCACGCCGAGCAGCGCCATACATGCCTTGATCTTGTGGACCGGGCCACCTCTGATGGTGCGACCCATGTCTTGCCTTGAGGATACCGGGGGCCATACCCCCACAGCTAGTCCCCGAGCCTGACAGTAGGTGACGTAGTCACATGGTGCTAGGGTTAGAAAGTAGAAGACCAGCCGAGCACGCAGCCAGTCCTCGGGCGTAGCCTCAAGATGAGAACAAGCACATTCACCGCAAGGTGAAGTGTGCCCACTTAGTCTCTGAGCCTGCTAGAAGATGAAGAATGAATCTTATAGTAGGGTCAAAGAAAAAGAAGTCTGAAAGCTTGCCGACGTCGTCTGACATGCACGTATCAAGACCCCAGACGTGCTACCCAAGATCAGCACCCTGATCTGAACAGCATGGAGCAGCTTGATAGCACACTGATGAGATGTAGCAAGATCTGAGCAGTAAGGGAATCCCCGGCGTCGCTGGCGATGTCCGAGCATCGAGGAGCGTGGAGTCCCCGGCGTCACTGGCGATGACCGAGCACTGAGGAATGAGGAGTCCTTGGCGTCGCTGGCGATGTTCGACCACCAAGGGAGAACCGAGGAGTTCCCGGCATCGCTAGCGATGTCCAAGCACCGAGGAGCGAGGAGTCCCCGGTGTCGTTGGCGATGTTCGACCACCGAGGGAGGAGCGAGGAGTCCCTGGCATCGCTGGCGATGACCGAGCATCGAGGAGCGAGGAGTCCCCGGTGTCGCTGGCGATGTCCAACCACCGAGGGAGGAGCGAGGAGTCCCCGACGTCGCTGACGATGATCGAGCACCGATGAGCGAGGAGTCCCCAGCATCGTTGGCGATGTCCGACCACCGAGGGAGGAGCGAGGAGTCCTCAGCGTCGCTGGCGATGATCGAGCATCGAGGAGCGAGGAGTCCTCGGTGTCGCTGGCGATGACCAAGCACCAAGGAGCGAGGAGTCCCCGGCGTAGACGGCGATGTCTGAGCACCAAGAAGCGAGGAGTCCCCAGCATCGCTAGCGATGACCGAGCACCGAGGAGCGAGGAGTCCCCGACATCGCTGGCGATGACCGAGCACCAAGGAGCGAGGAGTCCCCAGCGTCGCTAGCGATGACCAAGCACCGAGGAGCGAGGAGTCCCCGGCGTAGGCAACGATGTCCGAGAACCAAGGAGCGAGGAGTCCCCGGCGTCGCTGGCGATGATCGAGCACCAAGGAGGGAGGAATCCCCAGCGTCGCTAGCGATGACCGAGCACCGAGGAGTGAGGAGTCCCCGGCATAGGCGGCGATGTCCGAGCACCAAGGAGAGAGGAGTCCTCAGCATCGTTGGCAATGATCGAGCACCGAGGAGTGAGGAGTCCTCGGCATCGCTAGCAATGATCGAGCACTAAGGAGCGAGGAGTCCCCGACGTCGCTGGCGATGACCGAGCACTGAGGAGTGAGGAGTCCCCAGCGTCACCGGCGATGATCGAGCACCGAGGAGCGAGGAGTCCCCGATGTAGGCGGCGATGTCCGAGCACTAAGGAGCAAGGAGTCCTCAGCATCGCTGGCGATGACCGAGCATCAAGGACAGAGGAATCCCCGGCGTCGCTGGCGATGACCAAGCACTGAGGAGCAAGGAGTCCCCAGCGTAGGCGGCGATGTCCGAGCACCGAGGAGCGAGGAGTCCCCGGCGTTGCTGGCGATGACCGAGCACTAAGGAGCGAGGAGTCCCCGGCGTCGCTGGCGATGACCGAGCACTGAGGAGCAAGGAGTCCCCGGTGTCGCTGGCGATGACCGAGCACCAATGAGTGAGGAGTCCCCGGTGTAGGCGGCGATGCTCGAGCACCGAGGAGCGAGGAGTCCTCGGCGTCGCTGGCGATGACCGAGCACCGAGTAGTCCCTGGCATAGGCGGCGATGTTTGAGCACCGAGGAGTCCCAGGCGAAGCTAGCACGGTCTGAGCACTGAGGAGTCCCCGGCGTAGCTAGCGATGTCCATGCGGTGAAGTGTGCCCACTTACTCCTCAAGCATGAAGAAACCGAGCGCTGAGGAGTCCCCGATGTAGCTGACGATGAAGCATGAGCGACAAACAGTCTGGTCAACTAGTCGGTGGCGAAGTGAGCATTGAGTAGAAGCAACCAGTGAACAATCCAATCAACTGGTCGGTGACGGAGTCCATGATGAATCGAGCGGTCCGACCAGTTGATTGGTGGAGAAGCCCGAGCACTAGGTGATCCGATCACCTGGACGATGATCCTGCAATACAAACATGTAGAACGAGTAGTACATGATGCACAAATATATGAACTCTAGAGAAAAAATAGTGTATGTAGCTTGACGATCAGTTGGTGTGAAGATGTATTTATATTTAATATAACCCGCCCGAACAGTTAGTGTGTAGTTGAGTCTCCAGCCCTAGCTAGCCCATAGTCCATGACGTCGAGCGCGGAGCCCGTGCACGTGTAGGAGGAACAGGCGTGACCAAGGAGCCGCTACCAACCACCCATAACGCAGAACGTGGAGCCCGTAGCACATGTAGGGAGGAGCCGGAGACAGGGCCGTCTCTGGAGGCGTCCGAGCATCAACAGGACTATTCGGGGGTTCGGAAAATTATTTGGAGAGCAAACATGGAGAAAACAGCTCAGAGAAATGTCACGGCGATATACAAAGATTGGAAGAATATTTAGAAGAATATTAAAATGTGACTTAGCTTTAGATAGAAAGTCTGGTCGGTGACGTATGGCATTATCTGGTTGGCGTTGACGGCGAGCACCTGGTGGGCGGTGAGTTGTTGGTGAAGACAACCTTGGAGGTGGTTCCGAGATCGGATATGCTATCGTGGGGGCTGGTGTAGCCAGCGATGAATCGTCATCGTGGACCGACATGGATCTCCACGAGATTGACGATGAGAACGTGTTGTTGATTTGAGGTCCATCTGGCTCGCCATGGGATCAAGCGCACACCCCTACCTGGCGCGCCAACTGTCGACAAAAGATAGTAGTCAGGTCATAAACTTATTATCCTAAGCACATGCTTGCTTATGGGAGCGGGAAGGCTCATTGCGCTCTTGTCGTTGGTTCCAGCTCTTTTTGGACCGACTGATTGGAGGCAGGGAAAGGTGGAGGTCTAAGTACCATGCTGAGATCAGGTCTCAAGTGTGGGGGCTTGGAGTCCAAGTTAGGACGGGGACCTAGACCCCTTGACAGGACTAGAATGGGTTGGCCTTGTTTGTGCCTGGGGTACAAGCGAGGCTTGTGTTTTAGGGTACCCAGCTGGGATACATTGATTCATGAATCGCCGTTTCTATGAGACGGTACAACTTGGCTATGGTCTAGCACCGTAGTAAGAACTAGAATATGAAAGATGGTAAAATGGTTCTGATTGCTTACCACCTGCTTGAAAGTAGCATAGGTGCTTACATAGAATGGTTAGTTAATGAACTAATGATGACTGCTAATAAAATTGAATATAAGGATGCACGTTTAGTAATGTTTCCTGCAGATGCGATAACCCACAGGTCAGATAGCCTTACATATCCTTGGAGTCTTTTATTTTTCTCCTATCGGGTAAGTCTTGCTGAGTACAATCGAGTACTCAGGGATTTATTCTCTCTGTTGCAGGTGATCGGAGGATACATAGAGCTGACTCTTATGTGTGGAAACCTCCTGGTGGGCTCAGAGAGGATTCCTTTCAAGCTACGACCGTAGTGTTTATTTATAACCCTCACTAAAAGTTTTTAGAAGAAAAGTTTTATGATCTATCACCATATTTGGTTTATAAATGTTCCCTATGTTAATGATTCACCATTAATCTTTATTTTCGCTGTAACTCTGATCATATGTTGCTCTCTGCTGCAAGATAAAAATGTGAACCTAAAATGTATGAACACTTTTACATGTAAAACTATCTTAATTCCGCTATTGCATTCAACTTGTTTAAGTACCATAATGTACATTATAATAAAATGATGTAAGAAATGGCTAAGAATGTTGTAAGCTTTATACCCTCATTTATGATCCTGATGGGAAAAAATGTGGATTTTTTAGTTCTCCCTCGGGGTGTGCTCGACGGAACGACACGATTTAGTGCACTCTCTTGGGTACTCAGTGTCTAATGGAAGACAAGTACCCTAGAGAGGGCATTAGATTAGGCGGTTCTGCCATAATCCCCCACGTTTGGATACGCCGTAGAGCTGTATGCTGGTATCGCCAGACAGATCAGGTGTGCTTCGGTGCCCGAAGTGAGTCTATAGTAGCAAAGTTATCTTCGCTTAAGGTTTCTACACCATAGAAGAACCTCACTACTGTCGATGTTTCACCACAGATAGCCTGCCATAGGGGTACCCGGGGCAGTTTGTTTGGGCTTCAGCGTATGCAGAACTCGACGATAAACGCAAGAGACACTCGATTTATCCTGGTTCAGACCCTCGATTGTGATCGAGTAATAGCCCTACGTCTAGTCAGTATTAGCCTTTGCGTTGGATTGATTGTAAAGTGTTGTGTTATGTTGTCTCTGTGCAGGAACTCCGCCCTCCTTTATATAGTCAGGAGGCTATAGTCCTAGTCGGTTTACAATGTAGAGTCCTAGTAGGATTACAGGGTAGTATTACTACTAGGATTACATGGGAGGAATCCTAATCAAACTAGATCTCCTCTCTTTCTTGCAGTGTATCCTGTGGATCCCGCATCGATAAGCCCTCGAGCACTTCATGGTTGAACTCCGGAAGCCTTGTCTTGTTCCTTAAGGTCTTGCCGAGCAGGAGCAAGCGTCGCCTGAGTGCTTTCTTGAGTGAAACCATGTAGCGCTTCTTGGGATCTTCGAGTGGTGTGTGCTTTTTTGAGAGTGATGTGCGCTTTTTTAAAGAAAAAGTGCACTCACTGAGTGTAGGCCCCGAGCCTCTTGCTATTTGGAATAAAAAAGTTGGAGGGTCTTGAATCTGAGTTGTTCAAAGAACTGAAAACCTCTTCTGAGGATACGTAGGATCTTGTAGACATTCTCAAGGGTGTATCCAAGTAACCCGCGAACTGCAGTAGGCTATCCGTATACCATTGCAAGTCAACACAGTTGCGCCACCGAGTACTTTGCATAATTAGCTTGCGTGCTTGATGTCTTCTTGCATGCTGTTGTATGTCATGCCTCTTCCTTTGTTTTGCTTGAGTAATGAAAGTGCATATAAATATGCATGTGCATCCTCATATTTGTGCTCATCTTGCAGACACAAAATCTTCTCATTCGACCATGATCCGATCCGAGTAAGGCAACCTAGATAATCCATCAAAAGGCTTTGGGTGGGCAGTCCCCTCACCAGAGACCCCGTATCACCCCCACCTTAGAATTTCCAAATCACCGCAACAAGGTCGACCTTAGCTGTTGAGTAGTTGATCACCCCAACCGAGTAGTCGATCACCATGGCCGAGTAGTCGGACGTCCTGGCGACTTGTAGAGCAGCAACCGAGTAAGACAGTGTGGGGCGTGTGTCTCACCCAACGAAGTAGTGGCCAAGTAAGGCAGCCAGCGGTGGGCGAGCTCCTTATTTGATGACGTGGTCCAGAAAATGGTTCCCTACAAAGTAATCATACGAAAGGATGTAATAATTGATATACAAGATATCAAGTTGGAAGTATGTCCCAGTATTATAAAATGCATATTAAATTTTTTCATGTCTTGCTCTTACTAGGCTATGTAATTTCCCTAGGTAGGTAGCCTGTTACGTTTAAACACCTCTCGCACCTTTCCGGCGAGTAGGCTTCACGGATTAAGGCCTCAGCAACCCAGGTAAATTAACAACCGTTAAGAGAAGACATTATAAAATGCATATTAAATTTTTTCGCGTCTTGCTCTTACTAGGCCATGTAATTTCCCTAGGTAGGTAGCCTGTTATGTTTAAACACCTCTCGCACCTTTCTAACGAGTAGGTTTCACGGATTAAGGCCTCAACAATCCAGGTAAATTAACAACCGTTAAGAGAAGACATTATAAAATGCGTGGAGGCATATGGATAATATCCAGAGATATATGATGATTAAAGAATATTTGAAAAAATATTAAACCATGACTTAGCTTGATTGACGGTCGCGTGGTAGAAGAGTCGACGAGCCATAATATCCGAGTAGATGGACGTGGCTCGACGTCTTGCTGGACGACTCACTTGCGACTCATCTGGCTCGCTTGCGGCTCGGACGACTTGCATGATGGCTTAACATAGTCAGATGGCTCGATCGACGGCTTGATGTAGTTGAACAGCTTGCATGATGGCTCGATGTAGTAGAACGGCTCGCTGAACGGCTCGATGAAGTCAGACGGGTGCCGCCGTGTCCGAGTAGGACTCAAACTAGAATTGTTGTTCGCCAGTTTTCGAGTCCAAGTGGAATCAGAGTCGAACTCAGTCAGGCTTGATGCTACGATCTGGATGGCCGCCTTGAACTTGATTTGAACTTGTCCGCCGGCCAGAGCTAGGAGTCAGATAGCCGCTGCTCTAGGAGAGTCAGAGTCGAGCTTGGGCAGAGTCAAAGTCAAACTCGGTGAACCTGAGCTAGGATGCGCTAGTCTCCAATGTTGACACGCGCAGGATCATCTTTGCCGATTTGCTTTTTGGTGCTGATCTCATCGAATGCATGCATGCTGCTTGATGTCGTATGTTCATGTGCTTATGCATGCAAGTCTCAGAAACCTTGATCATTTTAATCATCTTGCTTGCTGAAAGGATGTCATGCCAATAGACTCCATCGCCGCTTAGCGTTGCATGCCATGGCTATGGGCTGGATTCGATTCTAGTGACTTGGTGCGTCATGCTATACCGCACTTGCCATAACGTCTGTAAGAGGAGACAGCTTTGGAGCTTGCCATCGTCGCCTGCCTCGTAGATCCATAAACCAAAGAGGAAGGTTGATCCCATCGAGAAGATCATGTTGTCAAGGTTCGTCGAGCTCTCGGATGCAGATTCGCTGAAAGCCCCTACCTGGTGCACTAGCTGTCAATGTTTGACCACCGATAGTCTGCCACGGGGGTACCCGAGGTAGTATGTTCAGGCTTCAGCATATGCAGAACTCGACGGTAAACACAAGAGACAGTCGATTTATCCTGGTTCGAGCCCTCAATCTTTGATCGAGTAATAGCCCTACGTCTAGTCGGCGTTGGTTTCTGTACTGTCAGAGTTGTTGATAACTTTAGTAGAGGCTTTGAGGTCACAGATCGAGTCTCCTTCTTGGTAGGGTAGAGCTGTTGTCGTTGTTGTGTCAACTAGTCGGGTACTGCTATCATCAGGAACAGAACCTGGTCAGTGGATGATGCAGTCTTAAGATGTTACGGTTAGTACGGGACCTTCCTGAGCTCCTATCAGTGATATTCCAAGCACTGGATTAAGAGATCTTTTGAGCTATGCCCGATAAGATGTTGCCATGTTGCTGAGACCGAACGGAAAAGGACCCATCTTCTTTAAAGTACTCTGAGTGTACTTCGAGTTGTATTCTTGATAGGTTGATGTCGTGCTTTGGAGCCTTGTCGGAAAAGAACTCGGTTTTCCGAAAGAACTCAGGTAAGACTCCATCTCGGAAGCGGAGCCTGAGTTTGAATTGGATGCGTGAAGCCGCGAAATCTGAGTTGGATCGGACATCGCGAGCTGCGTGAATCTTCCATCAAGTTGATCTGTCGTAGTCACCGAAATGGAATGGTCTTCATGGTGATCCAAATTTTTGACGAGACGGCTTTGGAGCTTGCCATTGTCACCTGCCTCGTAGATCCATGATCCAAAGGTGAAGGTTGATCCTATCGAGAAGATCATGTTGTCGAGGTCCATCGAGCTCTCGGACGCAAAGTCGCCGAAAGCCCCTACCTAGCGCGCCAGCTGTCGATGTTTCACCACCGATAGCATGCCATGGGGGTACCCGGGGCAGTTTATTCAGGCTTCAGCGTATGCAGAACTCGATGGTAAACACAAGAGACCGTCGATTTATCCTGGTTCAGACCCTCGATTATGATCGAGTAATAGCCCTACGTCCAGTCGGCGTTAGCCTTTACGTTGGATTGATTGTAAAGTGTTGTGTTATGTTGTCTCTGTGTAGGAACTCCGCCCTCCTTTATATAGTCAGGAGGCTAGAGTCCTAGTCGGTTTACAATGTAGAGTCCTAGTAGGATTACAGGGTAGTATTACTACTAGGATTACATGGGAGGAATCATAATCAAACTAGATCTCCTCTCTTCCTTGTGGTGTATCCTGTGGGTCCCGCATCGACAACTACCCAAGTTATCATTCATCTAGTTCTCCTAGGTAAACTAGCCAAGAGACTACTTACACCTCCGTTCCTCATGGAAATAAGATACCATGCTGTACCACCGGGTGAAGTGCTACAACAGTACTTCCGTACGCTTGCGGACTTTTCTGCTTACACTAAGAAGCGCCAACAGCCGGCAAGCTAGTCCCCGTTGTGGCGATTCACCCACTTGAAGGTTCACGTGCTAATAGGCATCACACGCCTAACCCACAACTGGGTACCGCACAACCAACACAAGATGGGGATCACACAAGCCACGTGTAATCCACTAGAGTATCTTTTGGCTCTCCACCGAGGAAAGGTCAAGAACACCTCACAATCACCACGATCGGAGCCAGAGATAAGCACCTTCCTCCGTTCGACGATCCTCGTTGCACCAAGCTATCTAGGTGGTGACAACCACCAAAAGTAACAAGCGCATCCCACAGCAAAACACAATCACCAATTGCATCTAGATGCAATCACTCAAAGCAATGTACTTGAATGCTCTCGAATCTCACCAAATGATGAATCAATCAAGCAAGATGAGTTAGAGAGGATTGGTTAGGCTCACTAGGGTGTATTCTCAATAGAAATGGCCAAGAGAGTGAGTCCAAGCCGGCCAAACCACTTAAATAGGCACGCCCTCAAAATAGAGTCATTGCTCTGTCGAAGGGGTATCAGACCCTATGACCGGACCCAGAGACCGGACTCACACAGTGCGGGTCCAGTCGCTGGATCAACGCCACGTGTCCCCTGGTTCAACCACGCACGTCAGATTCCAACGGCTACTTCAATTGCGCTCAACAGCATAGGACCGGACCCTGACCCCCTGGGTCTAGTCATACCTTCACACGTGAGTTCGACGCTGAGACAGAGAGGTCCCGAGGAGCCAAACAACGATTGGACCCACCAGACAGAAATGATCGGACTCAGCGAATACCAGAGTTTAATCACTTCTAGTAAGCATCTAGAGAGAAAAAATTCTATCAGACCGAGTTTGGTGTTCACGTTCGGACCCTGACCCAGGGTCTGGTCCTCTCCAGCTCGCCATGTCACCTCCTGCGCAAGACAGTGCCACAACCGGACCCAGTGACCAGCATGAGCACGAGTAGCAGAACGCGAGCCCACCACCAGCAGCGGCATGCGAGCACCAACAGCATTGGCCTTGGCTTGAGAGAGTGGGCGGCGCACGCTATGGGAGGGAGGTGGCGGCGCGGGGTGGGAGAAGGCCGCAACAGCGAGCGGAGTGAGGCGCGGCGTTCGGATGGGACGGACGCCCGTGACCAAGCATTACCGAACCAAATGGATCCATATGGATCATTCGTGGAAAAAAAAGAACGGATCCACAAATCAGCACTAATTGATATTTTTTAAAATGGTCAAAACCGATTTTTAGAGGTGATGTTCATAATCACCTCTATCAAACGTCTCTAGAAACTAAATAATTTTAGGACCGGACATGCAATCTAGGGTGGTGGGTGTTAGCAACCATCCTTGAAAATATTGTAAAACTTCCAAAAACATAAAACAGTAGAATTGTGACATCTTGTTTTGCATTAGCCCTCTTACCACACCACTCAATCACTTGTGGCCATTAACATGTTACTCCCTTCGTTCCAACTTATAAGGCGTTTTGACTTTTCTAGATACATTACTACTTTTACTATATATCTAAACATAATGTATATCTAAGTGTATAGAAAAAACTATGTATCTAAAAAACCAAAACGTCTTTATAGTTTGGAACGGAGGGAGTATTATTTTGTCTTCATAAATTCTACAAGTATTTTATTGAATTTTTACCTAAACCAATTTTTCAAATAAATATTCATCTAAATTTCTTATATCTCATAAAGCTCTATAACTTTGCATAGAGCATGTATCCATCTAAAGTCATTTCAGAATTCAAAAGAAATAAATTTAAAAATCTAAGAACTCAACAAATATCTAGCCCAAACTTTGAATAAAAACTTATCAATTATTAAGTTTTATATGAACTTTAAAATTTTGATGTAAATTAAAGTTTGTCTTTATCTGACTTTATTTTAAAAGTTATGAACTTACTTTTCCACCAAAACTATTTTCAAAGACAAGCCATCTTACCAACTACCCCCAAAAATCAAGCTCTATGGGGCGGTTGGTGTTACCTACAGTCCATAACATCAATCGCCTCTAGAAAACATTTTTCTAGGGCGGTCCATTAATTGAATCCCTCAAATGACTTTTCTAGGGCAGCCGAGAAGACAACTGTCTACGAGGTGTTCCTTAAATCATTTTTGTAGTAGTGGATTAAGCTAAGTCAATGAAAAGAAACAGAGGTGCCATGCCCTTGTTCTCCCATGTAAACCTGTTGTCCGCAAATGTGACATGTTCCATCACACACAATGCACTTTCTTCCTCATTTTTCCCATGAACACATTGCTACACGACCGCAACCTAGAGTAAGAGGTTCGGTATATGGCCAATACATTGCTAGTCATTATTAGGGATGAAAACGATCGGAAACGATCAAGAGGAGGCCAAATCACTTTCATTTTCACATTTTTTTTCTCGAAAACAAAAGCGATACGATATTGTCCGAAATGAATACGACATCGACATTCTAGTAATTTCAAAAACGATAGTAGTCGATCGGAAAATACATTGATAATGATCGGAATCCATAAGAGTGATATCCTAAAAACGATAAACACGTCAAACCGTAGAACATGAGAAGAGCCATAAAACACAACCTATCTGGCATGACACTAGTAATAAATAAAGACACAATTAACAAGACCACAAGCTAAAACCACATTTCACACCACCTTAGGTCTCAAACAAGCTAAACCCCATATTCCATTCGTGTTCGTGGTGACTGCCTAGAGTTAGGGTGGTGCAGTATGTGATTGGCTGATTGCCTTGTTGTTCCTATACGGATGAAATACTTGTTGTATAGTTCGTTTTCACAAAAATATTTGACTTATGTGCTTGCGTGTGCAGATGGGATGCTTAGATGTGGGTCAACTGGACCTAAAGTATATGCATTACATAGTCTATAAAAAAATAGGATTCAAGGCCTTTGAATCGGTAATTACTGACGGTAAATTATTGATTAAATACAGCAATCATCGAAAACGGTCGGAAGGGGGCAAAATCATTTTTGCTTTCGTTTCTGATTATTTTTATCGTTATCGTTTTCATTTTTTCGATTACCGCTACCATTTTCATTTAGGCCTGAAAATCAGAAAAAAAAACTTGAAAATGATTTTTGAAAATTAGAAATTATCATTTTTGTTTTCATCCCTAGTCATTATGTCGGTGTTTTGTCACTAGCAATAATGAGTATTGGATTCCATGACAATGGTTGGGCTATAGTCTGGAGATTTATACAAGTTTAGACCTCTCATGGTAAGGTAGTACCCTAGTCCTTTGGTGGATTATAATGATATGTGGATGTAGACATAGGATGTCCATGTGCATCCAAGGATATGATATTGCTTGGTGAGGCGTTTTGTGGGACATCGAGGGATGTTGCCTGATGAGGCTCTAGGGTGTTTTGTTGTTTGTTGGGATGAGATGTCTATTGGATGTCCCAGTGTAGGACTTGTAAGGTAATATACTCCATGGATATTTTAATTATATTAATGGTCCATCATAATAATATTTTAAATTATCACTTTATATACATTTACATTTTAACTAAAGCATTGTGATATTAATACTGTAATTGAAAATTTAACACATGATTGTTTTATGCTTGAGTGTCGTGTAGACTGAAATGACTATTTATTCTATTGTTGTAAAGTATGAGCTTAGTCTAGGACTTGCAACCTTTTTTAAAATAAAATTCAAATGAATTAGTAAATTATAAAATATAAATTTTGAATAAAAGGTACAACAACCATTAGAGTTTCGACTTAACACATGGATAAAAACATAATAGGATCAAAATTAGATCCATGATGTTACAGAAAAGGGATGCAACAAGAACTAATATAGCTTAAACTTATGTTTCAACTAAGTATGTCAACGTGTATCTTAACCTTACTAACTGGATGCCGTCGATAAAACTTACAAATTAATCTTCATGAGATGCTTTAGAAAAAAAAATCTAAAAATCATCATAATAATCATAAAGATCTTGGCAATCGAGTAATTGATAAATTATCACAACCAAATAGAGATTATAGAGTATCTAATTAGACATTGTGTTAGAAAACGAATAGACACAGTAAAGATAATTCATTAAATAAACATACTAAATTAATCACAAAACTTTTACGATTTATGTATCTTAATTTTTTTTGCCGTCCTGGAGCATGAGCTACCTTTATTAAAAGAGAGAGAGAGAGAGAGAGAACTGCATAAAATCAATTTTCTTGAAACAGGCATACGACCAACGTGAGAACATTTTTACATTTTCTTTCCAGAAAGGACAAAAAAAGTAAGATGAACACCTTACGGAGTTACAGTTACAAAAATTGGGAAATGGAAACAGAAGAATTATTTACACAAGCCTCGCATTCGGTTAAGTAAAAAAAATGGAACAAATCGAATTGAATCGATGTATTCGGATTCAGTAGCTTTTGTTAACCCTCCGGCAGTTGCTCCTGATCTCCCCATCCTTTCCTGTCAGCGGGCTAATGTTTCCCATCTTAATCATGGATGCCGCAAAGTTTCTGAAAAAATCCTGTTGGTTGCCTGCGAACCGATGAACAATGGGAGCAGTGGTCGCCGCAGCAGAAGGGTCCGATAGCATAACCTGGTCGGACGGTAGCTGAGCGCGGCCCTCTAAGAGGTTGTTGTAATACTTGTTGTCGAAGACCTTGGGTGTGACCTGGTCGAGGTTCTCCAGTGCGCCGCTGGACTGGCCGGCCGTGCAATTCTGCTGCGTGAACTGGCACTGTACTTTGCCGAATGTGTGAGCTCCTGAAGTGGAAATAGCAAATATGTTGAGATTTTGTGATAAGCTAAGGCACACACTGTCTTGAACTTTAATTTCTAAGTTTGAACTGTTTGTGTTGCTACGTTTGTAAGTAGATGTAGATTGATTACCTTGGAGGGCGACGAGGTCAGTGTCGTCGAGGTTGACGTTTCTAAACTTCTCCTGGAGGACGTTCAGGGGGTCGAAGAAGTTGGGCAGGTTCCTGGCGCTCTGGACGTTGGTCGTCGTGCCGTCTCGCCGGCCAAGAAGCACCCTCCACCGTGGTCCTCCAGCCTGCACACCGATCCATGCACGGTTCGTT
Organism: Miscanthus floridulus; assembly: GCF_019320115.1. Lineage (NCBI taxonomy): Eukaryota > Viridiplantae > Streptophyta > Magnoliopsida > Poales > Poaceae > Miscanthus > Miscanthus floridulus. Next base: position 80,104,374 of record NC_089595.1, on the reverse strand, counting down.
CCGTCAGTTCTACATCAGGCGTGAGCGTGATAGATAGAGGTAGCGCTAGCACGCCAGCGCGGGTTGATGAAAGGGCGAGCTCTCGAGTGCTTACGAGTTCAACGGAGATCTCAGCTGCCAGGGCGAGGATGTCAGCGCAGGAGACGATGCCGGGGCAGGCTTCCTCCAGCGCGCTCTTGATGTCGTCGACCACCGGAAAGCCCCGCGCCGAGTTGTTGTTGGCGGGCACACGCTTCTCGGTCTGGATCGCCGGGAGGTCGTCGTCCAGCAGGAGCGAGCCGTCGCAACCCTGAAACAAATCAGCGTACGTACGTACGTGTGTGTCAGAATTCAGATGATGCAATGCGGGTACGTGTATGTCAGAACAGCTGAGATGATACAAATCAGCGCAGCTGTTAGTTCACGTACGGTGACGAAGCAGTCGTGGAAATGGAGGCGGATGAGGCTGGCCGGGATGCGAGGGTCAGAGACCCGGGCGTTCTGGATGACGCGCCGGACGACGTCGTAGGCGCTGGGGCACGACGCGTCGTAGAACGTGGAGCTCAGCGCCGAGCCGCCGCTGGGACGGTGACCGAGCGCGGCTCCAGCTAAGGCGAGCAAGAGCACGCAGAGCGCCGCTAACGCCGAGGCGGGAGATGAGAAGCAGGAGGAAGCGGCCATGGGCTCGCTCCTGAGTTGCAGAATTGCAGTAGGTGTACGTAACTTGCTAGCTATCTGACCTCTGAAGAGAGCTAGCTAGGGACCGGCCACTGACAGTGTAGGCTGCTAGGTGCGTGCGACTGGTCGTGCTTGCTGCAGACGAAGCTTGCAGAGCTGAGAGAGAGGTGGATGCGATGCGAGGGGAAAGGGTGCGCGTGGCAGGTTTTATAGTATCGAGCGGTAGGCGCGGAGACTATTCGCTGGGACGGAACTGGTAGTGGTTGCGCGTTTGACATGTTCCTCGTGCGGGAGCCGGTCGATTTGGTGTTAGTTTTCGTACAGGGGAGCAGGCCGGGAGGGGACAAGTGGACGACGGCTGCCGCCGCACCTTCTTCGTCTTCGCACACGGTTGCTGCGGATACACTCTTCGCTAGCTGGAGCCTGGAGACTGGAGAGCGGCGGTGGACAATGGCAGCTCGAGGAGGAGACGAGGTCGCGGCGAGGTGATTGCTCTGGGATGGGAGCGTCCTGTCCTGCCATCGCACACCGGCGACCAACAGTGCATGCCTGCAGCTGCTAGGAAACGACAATGGAGTAGCCGGGTCAGCGAGAGAAAGGCTCCGAGCTGAGGAAGCCCTCAGCAACCCAGTGCAGACGTGTAGTTCAAAAAAAAAGAAGTGGTGTAGACGTGTAGTTGATGTTGCGATTTGCGAAAGGGTGCCTCAAACCAGCTTGGAGGACATGGTCACATGGAAAGGTCAACCTTGTCCGCTGTTCCGCAGCCAATGCCACTTGCCATGCTTGCGAGGCAGGACGTCGGCGCTTTCGCTCGCAGCGGTAGATTGCAAAAGCGCAAATGACCCACCTTCACGATGGGCCAAACTTATCCAGAGCATTTTTCGGCCCAATTACTAATTCTTTGAAACTACGTACGCATTGGCATTGGGCCATTTAATAAGCCTTGAACAAAGCTAGGCCCCTGCATTTTACATGATCCTCTGTACATACTTGCGGACTTACAGAAAGAAGAAGAAAAATATATATATCACGGTGGCACAAACGAGCGGCGATGGTCGTGGGAAGGCCAGAGCACGCCTTCCCTTGGGCAAGGCGCGAGCGGCGCCGGCTGCGCCAGGAACGTCGGGTACCGCTGCCCCGGCATCAGCACCGTCAGGTCCACCACGGCCGCCACGGGCTCCACCTGCGAACAAACCCAAGGAAACCAAATCAGGAAACCGACGAGCCTGCTGGCTTTCAGGTTTCGCACGCCACATTGCCCTTGCCCCGTTGTCGGCGCTCGCCACATTGCCTGTGGCACGGCACACACGTGAACCGAGCGCACGACGCGAACAGTGGCAATGCAAGGCGAGCTCGACAACAGAACAGTGGCATTGCGGTAATGAGACGTCAGGAATCAGGATGGTACCTTGGGCGAGTGACTGAGCTGCTTGTCCGGCGACGCGTCGCGCTCCCGCAGTCGAGCGGGGGGCAATCCCAGGCGGTGGCCGTGGCCGCGGCCTTCGCCGTTGTCGTCGTCGTCATGGGAGCGCGAGCCCCGGGAGGAGGAGGAGGAAGCCAGGCCGGGCTTGATGAGGTGCTCGAAGATGGCCATGAGGAGGAACATGGAGACGAGGACGGCCGTCGCCGCGAACCCGAAGGAGATGGCGCTGGCGTTGGTGGAGGAGTCGGCGCCCCTCATCGACGAGGCCGCCGCCGCGGCGGCGTCGTCCCTGGCGACGGCGGCGTCGGGCTCGGACGCCGTGCCAGAGCCCGCCGCCATCCCCACCCACGGCGTGGACATCTGCCCCGCGAACCTGCTCATATACACCTGCCTAGCTCCTGCTGGCTACCTGCGACGGCGCGCGATTCTTGGCTACACTACCGATCACAGAGCACCTCCGGGGTCCGGGCTCCGGTCCTGGCTAGGCAGAAGAAATGCAGGCGTCAGAGGCAGTTGAGGACTGGAGGCCGTCTTATCTCCTGGTCGTGGTGAGCATGTGACGCTTGTGAAAACGTATCACGTTCTACATGTGAACACTGAAGAGGTAAAAAAACCGAAAGGAAAAGGGAAATGCGGCATGGCTTTGTTGCTCCTGCGTCCCCTTCCTGCTGTTTCTTTGTATAGGCAGGATAGGAATTTTGCTGTGGGACTCCAAACCAGAACGGGAAACGGCGATGCCTCTGCCAATGCGTCACACGCATGACACACCACCGCGCCCGCAGGCTGTGTTGGAAGGATCGCCCTTCCGAGGGCTGCTCAGACTATCTCCAACGACAATACCTATGACCCATTCATTCGACTCTTGACATCCTCTCCAACAACAGGACCTAAAAAAGAATCCTTTCTGCAAATGGGTTTTTAGGAGAGAGGATACTCATATTTGGGTTGTGACTCTCGGACAATCAAAATGGGTCTCCTGTGTGGGTATTTTGTTGGAGGCTGATTTTAGATCGGAAGTTTAAAAAATGTAGCCAAAACTGGAAAAACCCCACAATGAACCCACTATGGATAGCATTTCTATCATTTTTTCGGCTCAGTGTAAAGCTGAAAAGAGCCCGAAATCTGAAGTACACACTACTCATTCTTCAACCTGGACTCGCGTAAATTGCAGGCACCGGAAAGGGAACTCACCTTTAGCAATAGTACTTGCTGCAGCCAAGAAGCAGCAAACTGCCAGTTTGCCGTTGCCTCCTCATCATCTATCTACCTTGTGACCCTGCAGAGGTTAGGTTGAGCAATGGCTTTGGCTTGGTGGTTGTCCACTCTCCTTAAATGGAGGGGTCAAACGGCAGATAGATCTCTCTCACTTGGGCCATGCACGCGGCCATGGTGAAGGCCATCGTGCAGAGCGGTCATGGGGAGTGAAGACTGCAGCAAAAGGGAAAGGTGGGAGAACAAAAAGAGCGCAGGGATGAGCTGCCACCTTGCACAGAAAACATGTGAGGTCCCAACAGCTGATGGGATGGCAGCGGCTGGGCTGCAAAACAGGATGGTTTACACTGATTAATCGTGTTTGGATGGACAAACTCTTCAGTTTCATGCACGCAGTTGTAGCCGGTAGGGGTGAGGAGGGAGGAAATAATATGATTCCAGAGGGTGGAAGGGAAAGGCAAAAAGAGCCAACCAAAGGAAAAGGAACGAAAGCTACGGCAGCAGCGCATCAAAAGAAGTGAAGTCTGGCCTTGTGCAGGATCCGATCAGATTTTGAGAGTCAGTGTCCGAAATTATATGCAGGTCAGGTCAGTCAGGTACCTCCGCTGCATGCTGTAAATTGGCCCTCTCGTGTCTCGTCTCCTCCTCCTCTCCCTCCCGCAAGGAATCATGGCCACATCTTGTCATCTTCACATTGGAAATTCTGTGCTGCCAGTCTGCAACGTGATTGCGAACTCAGCTCACACAGGATGGGCGAACTGTGTTGGCTGTGACGGGAAAAAACAATGGAAAAGCACAACTATGATGGAGAAATGGAGATGCAAGTGATAGCTTCCTGTAACTGCGAGGGAGCGGGTGCCGTTTGGATCAAGACATGGTTCCATCACAGGATCTAAAATTTAGTCATCTAAATTTAGTCTTATACATCTCGTGTTGGGCTGCAAACCCCTCCAGTTTCATAAAAAAAAAGTTAGACTAAACTAGTCTTATACCATCCAAACAGATGGATTAAAGGTGGGGTAAACTTTTATCTAAAATTTAGTTAGACTAAACTAGTTCAGGTGAGGAATTAGAGTATTAGACCAAGGTCTTGGACGCTCGACAGGGAGGGATGGCGTTCTGTGGCTCCAAGGCAGCCGGGGCCCTACCACCGGACAGTCCCGTGGATCATCCGGAGACCACATGGAAACAAAGGACAACAATTTGGACGTCTCTGTGATCTAGCAGCATTGTTGGCATTGGCACGTCTGTTCTACAATGATGTCTTAAGTATGTGTGGCAGTCTTAGGCTGTCCCTGGGACTTTGCTGCCGCGATCTAATGGAGCCATCCCAACATGCCACTAGCTGTGTCTGAGGAAGTAATGCATGTGTACCCCGGGTCCCCAACTCCTAACCAACACTGAACTGAAAATTTTTAATATAGAACAGACCTGTTCAGCTTCGTACCGGTACGTATATGATTTCTTCAGGTACAGACAGGACACGCCCTTGGTCTTGCTTTGCATGGGTTCCAAAGCTAGAGGGTACAGTAAGATAACTCTGGCGACAATGAGCAGTAGGGTATCCGGACTTGAAGCAATCAAGCAGCCGGAATCCCAGGCATGTGAAAACATCACTTAGGATCCTCTTAGGGAACAGCAGACCAGCAGGCAAAAAAGTTGTGTGTCAACCGTCAGTATCTCAAGTCAATTTTCTCTATAACTTCCTTCAAGTCTTTTAAAAAATATATTATAATTTGCAATTTCAAATAAATTCTCTATCAAAACGTGTTACAATAACAATTCAATGAAACTATCGTGATGTTGTAGATGTTAATGGATCTTTTTTATGAACTTGGTCAAATTCAAGAAACAGAAGTTGTACATGTTAATTACCGTGTCTTATCTAACTGCAAAGTGAGTGTAGGGCATCGTAATTTTTAACAGTTCAGGTGATGGTTTTTTTTTGGATAAAATAAAATAATCCGGCCTCTGCATAATTCACGTATGAATGTATATAGCCCAAGATACAATCAAATAACACATTGAGGCTACAGAAAACAAATATTTAGAAGAGTGACATGTGAAACAAAGCTAAAGCTAGTTTAAGCTCCAATCCTGCTGGTAAACCTCCAACCAAAAGAAAACCTTCGTAATGGTGACTTCCAAATTTCTGCTTCTCTCATCTTCAAAACATTTCTCTCTTCCTCTTTAAAGAGTAATGACCAACTTCTGAGCCAATACGCCCCCCTGAAAATAACCTACATGAAATAATTAGTTGTAGTTTTATTGAAAACATTATTTCTACTTAATCAAATAGCCCAACAAAGAGCAGCTTGGGTGATGGTAACTGATGATGATATTATCTGGCGTCCAGTTTATCTTATCCTATCAATTAGTGGCTAGAAGCTCCGTACTGTCCTGCCTCAACAAAACATGATCTTTGCTAGGCTACCATTTTGAACAGAACAAGGAAGTGCGAACACAAGGTTGATATGTGCCCTTGTAGCTCGTTTTGTGATGAGTGATTATCAACGTGATCCACGACCTAGGTTGAGTTTGTGAGCTAACCATGACGTGAGTTGGGTTGTGCGACATGTCTCTTGGTTTGCAGTGTGGAGTTCAGAGACAGTGGTCAACGGCGAGGTGAAGGTCAAGTAGGGACGTGCCATGCCGATGGACCGGGAGTGGTGAAAGACAGACATGAGGTTTGGACTGAGGGACCAGGAGGTCGGGTGGCCAGCCTCGGTGGATGACATCTAGGACATCGACAAGTGCAAGTGTACATGGGAGTGACCGTGTTGACCGAGTCAAGATGGCGGGCGTGCGAGTTGAGCGGGGCTCAGGAGGACTTGTTGGACAGCCGGTCGAGGATGGCGGTGACATGTGTTGAGTGGCGGGGGATGCGTATGCAGTACGCTACTCGCGGACGGTTTGGTGGTTTGGGCCTCAAAACCATCGATGGCCAGTTTCACGGGTTTGGGCCTCAAAACTCGGGCGGAGGTTCCGAGAAGGAACGGACGGCACGTGGTGGCATCAAGGAGTTCACGTCGAGGCGAAACTATCTCATGAACGGCGCGGTGGCCGTCAGATGAAGATTACCTCAGGTTGGACCATAGTGCTCTCAGGTCAAGTAGTTCGACTCAAAAATATCTAAGAGCAAAACTAGGATTGTGTAATAGCCATGTTAAATAGGATGAGGGAGCTCCCATCTCCCTCACCTCTTTCATTTTGCTTCATCCTTCTCTAGGTTTTTCCCGCCCCTTAGGTTTTCTTGTGAGAGAGGTCCACAAATTGGATAATTTATGTAAGAACCAAAGATTGCAGCGGGAATGGAGGCCCTAACCTCCTCGTGTCCTCTGGGATTCGATTTGTGAGTTGTTCTTGTGAATCACATTTGTGTTCTTTGCGTTCTTCCTTTCCTCCTCTTGTGTGGTTCGATTCGTCGTTTTGAGATAGTTTTGATTCATTCCTTTTGCACTGAGATGAACTTGGACATGAGCTGAGCCTTTCCACCGAGGGATTTCATCTAATTCCTCACGAGTTCATAGATCGGGGCGATCAAGCTCTAGGGTTGGAAAACCGGTGTTTTTCATGTTCATCCAATTTCTCGTTGATTGGCTTCAAATTAGGCGATGATCTCATAGAGGTAGATCACCTATTGCCTTGTGACCATGTGGTTAAAATTTAGTGGCAATTGGTTTTGATTTGGTCACAAATCGGGATTTTCCTTGCTCCGAGCGTTTTTCGGGCAACTCTATTCGTGCTGATTTCGTGACTCACGAACAGTCCGCCCCTGACCCTCGGACAGTCCACCATTACTGTTCATGTCTCGAGCAGAAGGTCTTCTTTTGGTTGTGTTTTGCTACTCTAAATGCCAGACAGTATGGGGCTGCTGCTAAAGCGTGTCCAAAACTGTTTCAGCAAGTTTGTTTTCTGGTGTTTGACTTGTGGATAGTCCAGGATTCAACCGCGAATAGTTCGCCATTCTTCTTTATGCCTAGGTCAGAACTATTTCTCATCCTTTAGTTTTTGGGAGTTGAACACCGAACAGTCCGACCCTCAACCCCGAACAGTCCGGGACCTAACCCGCGGACAATTCAAGCTCCCTACGACAGATAGTCTAGGCCTGTGCAGATTGTGTTGTTTTCTCTTGTTCTTTCGAGCACTTGTTTTTGTCTATTCTCGGTTGATCCACTGTACCTCTTAGTCATCACCAAAGGTACCCAACCATCCATTGGCCTGTGATCATACCGTTCTCTAGTGCCTTTACTCTTGGGTCATGATTTTGGGACAACGGCTTAAAGTTTTGAAAGAAATTTGAGGCTCCCATTCACCCCCCCCCCTCTCTGGTCACCATTTTTGGTCTTTCAATTGGTATCAGAGCCGGTTAAGGATCATTCCACCTTAATTGATCCGTGATCCATGAAGGCGACATGGAGCGTGGTTCTGGCAAATCACCATTCTTCGATGGAACAAACTATCCCTATTGGAAGATTCGCATGTCGATACATCTTCAGGGAATTGATTGGAAAGTTTGGGAGATTTGTGAGAATGCTAATTATGTTGTGCTTGATGCTCACAACACTCAGGATCAAATTGATCAACACAACGCAAATACCAAGGATCATAGTGTTCTCTTTTCGAGTCTTTCGCTTTCTGAGTTTGAGAGTCTTGGAATGCATGACTGCTTGAGAGATCTGGGTGAGGCTTCAGAGCTATCACGAGGGAACCACATAGGTCAAAACCAGACTCTTTGAGATGTACAAGCGAGAGTATGAGAACTTCTCTTAGTTGGATAGAGAATCTATCGATGCCATGTTCTCTCGCTTTCAGACGATTGTGAACAAAATGCGGGCAAATAAGCCACAGCTACCTTATGATGATCGTGAGAGGGCACTCAAGTTACTATATCCCTAGATTGAAAGGTTTGGGATGTGAAGGTGTCTGCTATGATTGAGTCCGTGAAATATGACACCTTCACCATGGATGAGCTTTTCAGCAAGCTCAAGTCCACAGAGATTGATTACTAGACCCAAGTCAAGATCAAGAACCCCTTTGCACCGACTATGGCTTTGGTCTCAGGTAACAGCTCAAGTTCTTCAGCTAACCCTTCACAGATGTCGTTTGCCTTGTCTTCTTTGGTGTTTGTCACAGAGGAGCAGTTGGAGGCCCTTGATGATGACGAGCTGGCACTGGTCATCAGCCGGTTCTCATGGTTTCACAACAACCGCTTGAATCGCCGACGCGGTGGTGGTCCGAAGGAAGGATGATATGGAAGTGGAGACCCCAACCACTTCGTCGCCCACTGCCCCAAGAAGAACAAGCACTCCTCCAACAAGTATGACTCTAGCAAGCGCAATGACAAGTGCGAGTACACCTCCAGCAAGCACAAGTCGAAGGGAGGATTCGACAAGGAGGCGCTCAAGAACATGTACCTCAAGAAGGCCAAGGCCTAGGAGCACGCCTTCGTTGCCTCCCTCAGTAACCTCGACAATGACACCGACGACGACCGCTCTTCTTCCCCCTCGAGCGACGATGAGTCCGAGAGGAAGCGTGAGGACAAGCTGACTGGGCTCTGCTTCATCGCCGGTTCCACCCACGAAGGGTTTTGCACCATGGCAGTCGATGCCAAGGTGAAGGCTAGCAAGGACATCGTTCCCATCAATGACGACACTGTTGAGGTAACACCTTCCTTCGATTATCTTGTTGCTAAGCTTGAAACCATGAATGACACCTTGTTTAGCCAAGATAAGCTGCTGAAGTGTGTTGCTCGTGAGAGGAAAGAGTTTAAGGACAAGCTAGAAATTGTGTTGAAGGAGCTTGAGGAAGCTAAAAAGCTCATTGTAGTAGTGTCTGATGAGGTTGAGTGCGATGAGTGTGTTGTTCACATGTCCAACCTTACCAATTTGCAATCAAAGTATGTTGCTTTGCTTGATGAGAATGATGAGTTGAAGTCTAGGTCTGGCTTGTTGGGTGCGTGCAAGTCTTGCTCGGACTTACAATCTGAGCTAGCAGAGAAGGTTGCTAGGATCTCTTTGCTTTAGAAGGCCAGTTCAGATAGCACTGCTGCTAGTTGTGCATGTTGTGAGGGTTTGGAGCTAGAGCTTGAGTCCTATAGGCATGATAAGATGAGAACCGAGGAAGACAACACAAACCTCTAGTCCATCTTGAGCTGGGTGTCCTACAGTGAGCCGCAGTTGGGCATAATGATGAGCCAGTTTAGGCGGGGAACTAGTGCATCGGGTGTAGGCTTTGTTGTAGGTGGGAAGGGTAAAAATTTCTATGGCAAGGTTGGAGAATACAGTGGATTGAAACCAAATCAGAAACCTACCACTACTCCCAAATTGATCAAGATCACTCCACCTGAGCCTACTTTGTCTACCACCAAAGATGGAGTGTTTGAAGAACCTCCAAAAGCTCCACCCTAGAAACAAGCTTGGGTTTTAAAACCCAACCATCTCAAGAACCCACTTGATACTCTACCAAACATCTATAAGGAACCCCTTCCTAAAGCCAAAAAGCCACCAAGAATGAACCATACCCACAAGAGAGTGAGCCAACAACCACCCAAGAGAGAGGTGAGGTATCACTGTGACTACTGCCATAGGGATGGTCATCTTGCTGAGTTTTGCTTTAGGAGGAAGAGAGATGAGCGGTGAGAGTATGAGTTGAACACCCAGGACATGTACCGCTCACCCCATGCCATACATATGCCCCTGTTCAGAGGCATAGTGCTAGGCCTAGAGGTGCAATTCCTCAAGGTGCTAGGCCTCAGGTTGCACGACCACATGGTGGTCGTGCTCGGCGTGGTTTAGGTCATGATCAATATGACTTTGGACCTCGTGGCAGTGGCTTTTAGTCCTACAGCACTAGCGGACTATGTTTTCCCTCACGTGGTGTTCGCTTTCCACAAATGGGACACGATATGTTTGGTGTTTTTCCTAACACTTTTTTCAGGGCAAATGAGCCAACACCGGTATCCTTCATAGTTTACTAACCCTAGTGTTGTGCCATTTGCGCATCCCATGCCCTTCTATTGATATAGGATGGAGGCCTAGAGAACACATGGCTCATTGATTCTAGTTGTTCCCACCACATGACCGAAAGTTCAAAATGGTTCTCTAGACTCGCCCCCGTGCAATGTAAGGAGTACATCACATTCAGGGACAATAGCAAAGGTAAGGTGCTTTCTCGTGGGACCATTCGGGTCAATGAGAGTTTTGTCTTGAAGGATGTTGTTTTGGTTTCAAATTTGCATTTTAATTTGCTTTTAGTTTCGCAACTCCTTCAGGATGGCTTTGAAGTGCGCTTTAAGACCAGCTTGTCTCGAGTTCTTCATTCTTAGGGAAATCTTGTTTGTTAGATTGTCCCTTTTGGCCGTGTCTTTTGAGCTGATTTTTCTCACTCCTTTGGCTCTTCTCGATGTTTGGTGGTCGTATCCTCCTCTAAGCTTTGGAAGTGATATAGGAGACTGGGTCACTTGAGCTTTGACTTACTAGCTAGGTTGAGCTCACTTGATCTAATTCGAGGATTGCCCAAGTTGAAATTTGAGAAGGATTTGGTTTGCCACACTTGTCATCATGGGAAGTTGGTTGCCGCTTCTCACCCACCTCTGAACCAAGTCATGACCAAGAAACCTGGTGACCTACTTCACATGGACACAGATGGTGGGAAGTGGTACGTTCTAGTGATCGTGGATGACTTTTCTCGCTACTCTTGGGTGTTTTTCGTGGAGAGTAAGGATGAGACTTTTTCACATACTTAGGATTTGATTCTTCGGTTGGAAAATGAGTTACCTAAGAATGCAATGAGAGTGATTCACAGTGACAATAGCACAGAATTCAAGAATACTCATTTTGAAACCTTTTGTGCTTCTTTGGGCCTCGAGCATCAGTTTTCCTCTCCTTATGTCCCCCAACAAAATGGCGTTGTTGAGCGCAAGAATCAGACCCTTGTTGAGATGGCTAGGATGATGCCTAATGAGCATAGGACTCCTAGGAGATATTAGGCCGAGGCGATCAACATAGCTTGACATGTCTCCAATCGCATTTTCCTTTGAGCTTTCATGAAGAAGACTTCTTATGAGTTGCTATTTGGACAACCACCCAAGGTAAGTCACTTTAGGGTGTTTGGGTCTATAAGGAAAATGGACCCTAGGTCCATTTACTTTGGATTTATTAGATATTGTAAGGCTACAAGAAGATGTGATTTATTAGATATTGTATAATACCAAATATGATACTTTCCTTGTAACCCTACCCCTCTAGAGCATATAAGGAGGGGCAAGGGTCCCCTAGTTGACATCCCCATACAGATCCTAGGCTTAGCCTAAGGCATCTAAATACACGCAATATCATACAATAGCCAATACAAACCAACAGATCACAGGAGTAGAGTATTACATAGTGCTAACGGCCCGAACCTGTCTAACTCTTGTGTCTCTATTGCCTTCTTGTTCTTGATTATGCGCACCTCTACCGATCAATCTACCTTCGTGGGATACCCCTTGGAGGACTACCAATGATATTCCATTGCCAGTTGGCGCGCCAGGTAGGGGTGTGTGTGTTGTTTCCATGATGAACAAGATGGACCTCAAGATCATCGCCATCCATGGCAATTTGGCTTCAGGAGGCGACGTCCTTCACCTACGATGGAGTCATCATCTTGAGGCTATTCACGGAGGCTCAACATCGCTATGCAATTCATCACGACACTTCCACCGCTTTGGCCGCACAATTCTGCATCCCATAGCAACTCGATAGTTTGGCACTGGGATCCTATGCACCGTCATCGCTGACTTCAACGACCAATCAAGAAGACTAGGCATTGGTTCAATCCACAGAACCATGCACACAATCAAAGATTTTGATCCAGATGCATCTCTCGACAAGTCAGAATTATGGGTAGGCAAACTCTGGCATACAACGCTGAGCACATCCTCGTGCATTGAAGTTGTTGCCAGCGGCGCATGGTTGTGACTTCATGTGGTATTGTTTCCTAGCCCATAACGAATCTTGACTTCCTCAGATCACAAGATGGCTTGAATCGGTATCCGAGTCAGCAAGCAAGGCTATGTCCGAATCCTCTTAACCAACAAGCAAATAAGGAAGGAGGCACTCGCGTACACCTTTAGAGCCATGCAAATCAAAGCACCACATTCCAACACACATCCATGATGTTGATCTCTAGAGCCATGTGGGCTAATTATAGAAAGCATGCATGTATTCAAGCATATACATCTACAGAGCCACGACGCACACACATACAACATACGTGTGCATGCATCGTGCCCAATCACCACATACAAGCCAAGTGCAGCAAGTCTTGAAGACGACTACTATTTTCATCTTGTGACAACAAGCTCTCTGACACCGACATGATCACCGAGATGAGCTTCCAACCATTGAACAAGTTGTCTGACCGCATCAAGCGACTACGTCCGTTCGACTACGACTCTGCGTACCCATCCAAGCTATCAAATGAACCGTCCAAGCCATCAAGCAAGCCACTAAGCGAGATGCCTGCATTGTCGACTAGTAATATAAGGATGACGTTGCCCAAACTACTTACTCCGACCACCTACCGTGTCATAATGATGATCGCCATGAAGAACAGCGCCGTGACAACCACGACCGCCACCATAATGACAGTTCGGAAAGGTCGAGGGTCGGGCAATTTCATCAGCGCCGACCAGATAACGCCATACGCTGCCGACCAGACGTTCTGTCTAAAGCTAAGTCACGCTTTAATATTTTTTTAAATATTCTCCAATCTTCATATATCGTCATGATGTTTCTTTGAGCTATTTTCTCCATGTTTGTTCTCCAAACAATTTTCTTTCATGCATACCATCTTAAAGATGACATACAACTAAGCCTAAGGCAAATCCCTAAACAGTCATGTTGATGCTCGAATGTTCCTAGAGACGGCCCTATCTCTGGCTTCTCCCTACACGTGCACGAGCGCCTGCCCTCTGCATTAGGGGTGGTCGGCAGTGCCTCCTTAGCGATGCCCTGCTCTTCCTACACACACATGGGCTCCACGCTCCGTGTTATGGTTAGCAAGCTAGCTAGGGCTAGAGACTCAGCTACACACTAACTGGTCGGATGGTTTATATTAAACACATCTTCAGAATAACACTAAGTGTTCGCACCAACTGATCGCCTAGCTACATACGCTATTTCATCACCGTTGCTGATTCTTCTTTGGAGTTCATATATTTTATTTTTACATCATGTACTACCCATTCTACACATTTGTTTTGCAGGGGCACGGTTTGGTCAACGACCTTACGCTCAGGGACTGGACAAGATGATCATCATCTGGGTGGTCGGACCACCTATCAGACGGACTTCACCGCCAACCAACTGGTCGGACTGCTCGGCGCTCACTCCTGCTCGACGTTCACTTCACCGCTGACTAGTTGGTTGGACTGCTCATCATATGGGTTTCATCGTCAGCTGCGCTGGTGGCTCACCAGCTACGCTGGGGACTCCTCAGCGTTTGGATTCTTTATGCAAGCGTCACCAGCTAAGCTAGGGACTCCATTGGTGGTCGGGTCTTGCTATGTCTCATCGATGTGCTATCAAGCTACTCCATGTTGTTCAGATCAGGGTGCTGAACTTGGGCAGCATGTCTAGGGTCTTGATATGTGCATGTCAAATGACGTCGGCAAGCTTTTAGACTTCTTTTCTTTGACCCTGCTAAAAGATTCATTCTTCATCTTCCAGCAGGCTCGAGGACTAAGTGGCTACACTTCACCTGGTGGTGAATGTAGTGCTTATTTCTTGATTTACCCTCCTTATTGATGGAGTCTAAGTGGCTACACTTCTCCTAAGGAGAAGAATTTTCAAATTTTATCTTGATCCCCTTACATCCTTCTAGCAAGCCTTACTTGGCTAAGTCCGAGGTCTCCTAACCAGTTAAACTGGTCGACATTGACTTTAACCGCCTAGGTCACCAGTTAAACTAGTCGGCTTTCATTTTCACTGCTCGGATCACCAGTTAAATAGGTCGGCATTGACTTTCATCGTCTAGGTCACCAGTTAAATTGGTTGGCTTTGATGTTCACTGCCTAGGTCACCAGTTAAACTAGTCAGTAATGGGAATAGGGATCCTGATCTTCCGTCAGGTGGTGGTAACTATCATTGTGGTGGAGAATGACACACCAATCCGGCTTCAGATCGAAAGATCGAACCCTGCAATCTTAGCACCATAGCTCCTCTGGTTATCAACCGAGTCTCAGACCAGGTTGACCTCACCAAAAAGGCTAATCCTTGCCTGTGCAACGAAGAACATAAGTAAGAACAAGAAAGAATACAACCAAATTGTAGATGAATGATTAATCTCTCAAAGTTGGGGTCTCACAAACCGATGAACGGTGAAATTGTTCTTGATAGAATAATCTAAGCAAAACCCAAATCCTAATGAAGGGGTGGCGGCTGTTTATGAAGACTCTAGGGTCATGCAAGACCCCTGGACATGCCCCTAATGGGCCCAAACACGATACACGGTCCAACGGACCAAAAGACGGTGTCGCAGCACCCTAGCAGATTCTGGATGCTGACTTGTTTCAATGATTCCTATTGATTCCGAAGAGCTTTTGATGTGAGACCACTTGGTTTGGCTTCCTTATCAAATTAGCTTTCCATGCATATGTGGATCGTTGAAAATGGAGTCTAGATGCATCATGGGTGACCAGTTTAAGGCAGACTGGTCCTAGAGGTTGAGGCAGACTCGAAATAGTGTTGGACCGAGCCTCTGGTTCCTGTTGGACGTCCTTGCTGGTCATCTTCACCTCTACCACATCCTCTAAGTCCTTCATGACCCTCTCCAATGTTTCTAAGCAAGATAAGATCATTAGGTAGTAGTCTATTCTCATAAGTATAAAAAGGATCGCTTAAGAACGAGTTCACCTCTAAATTAAGTTGACGCATTCGAGCCCGGGTCATTGGACCTTGCATGATGGTTAGACAGTGGGTACATCTGAAGGAATGATGTCCTCATCATCCTCCCCCTCTTGAAATGGAGTCGTCCTTGACTTAAGCTCATCTTCTTCTCCCAAATAAGGTTTCAAATCTGCAATGTTAAAGGTGGGACTAACCCCAAACTTGGGTGGCAACTCAAGTTTGTAGGCATTATCATTTATTTTCTCAATTATCTTATAAGGACCAGCTGCTCTTGGCATTAATTTAGACTTACGCAGCTCAGAAAATCTATCTTTTCTCAAATGTAACCAAACCAAATCACCCGGTTCAAGCTTAATCTCTTTTCTACCTTTACTACCAGCAATTCTATACTTTTCATTCATGCTTTCAATATTTGCTTTAGTTGTTTCGTGCAACTTACGAATAAAATCAGCATGCTCTCTAGCATCACTATGTATTCTCTCAGTGGTAGGTAAAGGCAAAAGATCAATAGGAGCATGGGGGTTAAAACCATACACTACCTGAAAAGGACTTACCTTGGTGGTGGAATGTTCTGCCCTGTTATATGCAAACTCCACATGCGGCAAACACTCTTCCCACATCTTCAAATTGCGCTTCAAAATTGCTCTCAACATGGTGGATAATGTTCGATTCACAACCTCAGTTTGCCCATCAGTTTGGGGATGACATGTTGTAGAAAACAGCAGCTTGGTCCCCAATTTATTCCACAACGTGCGCCAAAAATGACTCAAAAATTTTGCATCATGATCTGAAACAATAGTAGAAGGCATACCATGCAAGCAAACGATTTCTTGAAAGAAAAGGTCAGCAATATGAACAGCATCGTCGCTCTTATGATAAGGAATAAAATGTGCCATCTTAGATTAATGATCAACCACCACAAAAATACTATCTCTCCCCCTCTTAGTCCTTGGCAAACCCAACACAAAATCTATAGATATATCAGCCCAAGGAGTAGAAGGAACAGGAAGAGGCATATACAAACCATGTGGGTTCAACCGCGACTTAGCTTTTTAACATGTGGCACACCGAGCCACGTACCGCTCTACATCTCGCCTCATCCTTGGCCAAAAGAAGTGTGTGGATAGCACCTCCTCCGTCTTCTTGGCACCAAAATGTCCCATCAATCCGCCTCCATGTGCCTCCTGCAATAACAAAAGACGAACAAAACCAACTCGAATGCATAGGCGGTTAGCTCTAAACAAAAACCCATCATTTATCATAAACTTATTCCATGCACGTCCCTCTCTACAATTAAGCAACACATCCTTAAAATCAGAATCAAGCACATATTATTCTTTTATTGATTGAAGACCAAAAATCCGACAATCAAGTTGGGACAACAATGTATATCTTCTAGACAAAGCATCAGCAATCATATTATCCTTCTCTTTCTTGTGTTTGATAATATAAGGAAAAGATTCAATAAATTCAACCCATTTAGCATGCCTACAATTCAGATTATTTTGAGAATGAAGATACTTAAGCAATTCATGATCAGAATGAATAACAAATTCTTTAGGCCACAAATAATGACGCCACGTCTCTAAAGAACGAACAAGTGCATACAATTCCTTATCATACGTGGAATAATTAAGAATAGGGCCATGCAATTTTTCACTAAAGTAAGCAGTGGGTTTACCATCTTGAATCAAAACACCTCCAATGCCAACTCCACTAGCATCACATTCTAGCTCAAAAGTCTTACCAAAGTTTAGAAGTTGCAGCAATGGTGCGTGTGTAAGCTTGTCCTTCAAAGTGTCAAAGGACTCCTCATGTGCCTTTCCCCAATGGAACACCACTCCTTTCTTCATCCACTCATGCAACGGGGCAGCAATGGTGCTGAAATCTTTGACAAAGCAGCGGTAGAATCCTGCAAGACTAAGAAAACTCCTCACTTGTGTGATGGTTTGGGGAACCGGCTAGCTCTTTATGGCTTCAATTTTCATCTTGTCCACCTCAATTCCCTGCTGAGTTACAACATAGCCAAGAAAAGAAACTCGATCTGTGCAAAAGATGCACTTCTCAAGGTTACCAAATAAACGTGCATCACGTAAAGCATTAAAAATAGCACGTAAGTGATCTATATGTTCATCAAAAGAGTTGCTGTAAATCAATACATCATCAAAGTAAACTACCATAAAATGACCAATAAAAGCTCTTAAAACCTCATTCGTTAAGCGCATGGAAGTGCTAGGTGCATTTGTCAAACCAAAAGGCATAAGTAACCACTCATACAACCCGAATTTGGTTTTAAACGCAATTTTCCATTCATCTCCAAGTTTCATTCTAATCTGGTGGTAGCCACTTAGCAAGTCAATCTTAGTGAAAATTATAGAACCACCCAACTCATCAAGCATGTCGTCTAGCCTAGGAATAGGATGATGATATCGAATAGTAATATTATTGATGGCTCTACAATCAACACACATACGCCAAGTTCCATCTTTCTTAGGAACCAAAAGTACAGGAACAGCACAAGGACTAAGGCTTTCATGTGCATACCCGTGGTCCAAAAGGTCTTGGACTTACCGCTGAATTTCCTTAGTCTCCTCGAGATTGGTTCGATAGGCAGCACGGTTGGGCAAGGTTGCTCTCGGAATCAAATCAATTTGATGCTCTATTCCTCTCATAAGTGGCAGCCCTAGGGGTATCTCAGCTGGAAAAATGTCCTCATACTCCTACAAAAGGTTAGTGATAGCAGGAGGCACCGAGCTAACAATATCATCAAGCGAAAACATAGCTCATTTGCATACCAAAGCATAGCAAATATCATCATCAGAAATTTCAGCAAAGTCACATTTTGTTGCAAGCATAACGCCACCCTTTAATTTAATTCCCTCAGCCTTAGAAATAGATGTAGACTTATCCTTTTTAGGTGGGAAAATAGAATTAGCAACTTGCTGATTTTCAGATTGAACTTCATTCAAACTAGCAGTGCGTTCTCTATCAGCTTGTATAATTTGAGCAGGGGTCAAAGGTACCAAAGTAATTTTCTTTCCTTTATGAACAAAAGTGTATTTATTACTTCTACCATGGTGTGTAGCATCATTATCATGTTCCCAAGGATGACCCAATAAAAGTGAACAAACTTGCATAGGTACCACATCACAATCAACAGAATCAGCATAAGAACCAATGGAAAATGAAACTCTATAAGTTTGTGTTACCTTTGCTTTACTAGAATCATTTAGCCACTGAATATGGTATGGACGTGGGTGTGGGCGTGTGGTCAAACCAAGCTTCTTGACCAAATCAGAACTCACTAAATTGTTGCAGCTACCTCCATCAATAATGACACGTGCTCGACAGTTGCTGATGATGAAGAAAATCTAGAACAAGTTATGGCGTTGCAGCTTCTCAGGTTGTTGGACTTGTGAGCTAAGCACTCGATGTACAATGATGGTCCTATGTTCCGCCGTGGCCTCGTCACCAAGGACTTCGCCATCCTCCTCATCTGCATCTTGGTCTTCTTCATCCTCAATGTCAGAGGTGCTGATGTAACCATCTTCTATAGCAATATATGCCTACTGACTTGGACAGTCCTTCTGCACATGGCCAATGCATTGGCAACGGTGGCACTAAATGCCCAAAGTGCATCCCGTCGATGCAACAGATGAGGCACTCTTGGTAGGCACCTGCAAAGATTTTTTACCTGAATCTAAAGGTCGTGTGGGAGGTGCCTTAGGTGTAGTGGAAACTCCAGAGGCTGATGGTCGCTTGCTCACTGGTGGAGGCATCCGAAAAGTGGTTGGCTTGGTCAGCCCCGAAGATGGTGCCGAGCGTGGCGTGTATGTGGTGCTGACCTTGCTCTTGCTCTGCTGTTCACGCCCCTGCAATTCCTTTTCTACAAGCATAGCAAACTGAAACAACTGGTTGACAGTGTTAAATTCTTTATAATCAACAATGTCCTGAATCTCATGCCTCAAACCCGAATAAAAATGATAGATGGCATCTTTGTTCCCCTCCACAACACTACAACGCATCAATCCCTTTTGGAGCTCACCATAGTAATCATGTACAGATTTATCTCCTTGTTCTAATCGCATCAATTTCTTACGCAAATCTCTATGATAAGGAGGAACAAAGCGATCACACATAGCTACCTTAAGTTCTTCCCACGTACTAGGTAAAGCATCCTGTGTAGCTAGCCCATTCCACCAAATAATGGCAAAATCCTTAAACTCACAAGTAGCTTGTCGAACTCTATGATGCTCAGGCACAAGGTGGGCACTAAACTTTTGTTCTACTATCATCTCCCAATCAAGATATCCCTCAGCATCATAATGACCCAAAAAAGATGGTATTGTGAACTTAATCTTAGCATAAGGATCATCAGGTACACGGTGATTATTACCTTGATGGTGGTGGACACCACCCATACCTGTCGTGTTGCGGCGAAGACGTCATCGTAATCTTGCTTGTTGGAAGACTGCTCGATCTATGTTCCCAACGGCATCATGCACTGTGTCTTCTGGCAAGAGACCATCAGTGTTGCTGCCGGAGACGTCATTATTGTTGACCGCCACCAATGTTTCCAACTCAGTAACCTTGTCGGTTAGCATAGAAATTCATTTGTCCAATCTCTCCATGTTGTTGCCAATGTTGAGTTTAATGAGTGCGTCAGTGATAGCTTTCCTGATGGCCTCATTCATCCTTTTTTGGGCATTCTCTACAATAGCTTGTAGTTGCTCTTGGCTGACACACTCGTTGAAACCCTTAGGATTGTTATCTCCAGTCTAATCACCTCCTGCCATTGTAAACACAAAAACAGGAACAAACGGTGAAAGTTATCCCTACCAAATGACTACGTGGTTGTAGTGGTGTCACTTTTCACAGCAAGTGGAAGCATCTTACCAAGCTCTTACAAAGTTCTTACCAATGCAAGCAGTGGGTGGTACAACCGGCGGCTGGTTTATGATACCTGTGAGGCAGTGGTACCGAGATTGCAAAGCCCTTTTTCTGTACTGATCTGAAGAATTTGTGGAGCTTGAAAGGCAAACAAAGAGTAATATGTATATCGGGCACACAAGTCAGTAACAAAAAGTAATGCTAAATTATAGTCCAAAGTACTTGTTCTCGTTGCTGGTCTAAAATGTTCCAAGTACTAGGTGTGTGACAAAAGTATGGTGGATAGCAAGATGACAGGTGTGTGAAAAACAAATATGATGGATGGAAACAGTAACACAAACAAGAAACCAAACAACACACGCAAACACAGCTCACTTTGGTCTTCTCTATGTGCTCCTCTGGATATTGTTCCTCTTTTGCCCCTCTCTTTTTTTCTATTTTTTGGAATGTCGTTGTTTTTTTGGGAAATTTCAACTTTTTTATTTTTTTTTTGATATTTTTCCTTTACTTAGGAGCACAAAAGAAGTAACCACAAAAAATTTGAGCTCAAACAAGTGTAAGATGTGGCTTGTGGAATTTTTAGAAAACTTGCTCAAAATCGACAAAAACCTTATGACCACGAAAAGAGGATCTTGTGACCACTTTTTGACCAATTTAAAATTTTTGAACCCCGACAAAGCGGGAACAATGTGCATAAAACTAGACCAGTTGAAATCAGAGTTCATATGTGAAAACTAGACCAGTTTTAAGAATTGGCTCCAAATTAGAGGACAAAACGGGAACAATGTGCACAAAACTGGTCACAACAGCAAAGATGCAAAGGCTATGGCGCAGAAGGTTCTAGGATAGGAAAAATGAGTATGGCACTGGACTATGGGACGAATGCGAAACACTCAAACTAGGGAATAAATGTGAACCTGACAGTATACCTTAGCTTTGATTACCACTTAATGGGAACGGGGATCCCGATCTTCCGTCAGGTGGTTGTAACAATCATTGTGGTGGAGAATGACACACCGATCCGGCTTCAGATCGAAAGATCGAACCCTGCAATCTTAGCACCATAGCTCCTCTAGTTATCAACCGAGTCTCGAACCAGGTTGACCTCGCCAAGAAGGCTAATCCCTACCTACACAACAAAGAATACAAGTAAGAACAAGAAAGAACACAGCCAAATTGCAGATGAATGATTAATCTCTCAAAGTTAGGGTCTCATAAACCGATGAACGACAAAACTGTTCTTGATAGAATAATCTAAGCAAAACCCAAACCCTAATGGAGGGGCGGTGGATATTTATGAAGACTCTAGGGTCATGCAAGACCCCTGGACACGCCCCTAATGGGCCCAAACACGATACACGGTCCAACATACCAAAAGACAGTGTCGTAGCACCCTGATAGATTCTGGACGCTGACTTATTTCGATGATTCCTTTTGATTCCGAAGAGCTTTTGATGTGAGACTACTTGTATTGGCTTCCTTATTAAATTAGCTTTCCATCCATATGTAGATTGTCGAAAACGGAGTCCAGATGCGTCCTAGGTGACCAGTTTAAGGCAGACTAGTCCTAGAGGCCAAGGTAGACTGGAAATCGTGTTGGACCGGGCCTTTGGTTCCTGTTGGACGTCCTTGCTGGTCATCTTTGCCTCCACCACGTCCTCTAAGTCCTTCATGACCCTCTCCAATGTTCCTAAGCAAGACAACATCATTAGGTAGTAGTCTATTCTCCTAAGTATAAAAAGGATCGCTTAAGAACGAGCTCACCTCTAAATTGAGTTGATGTATTCGAGCCCGGGTCATTGGACCTTGCATGATGGTTGGATGATCAGCGGGTACATCCGAAGGAATGATGTCCTCATCAGTTGGCTTTGACTTCCACTACTCAGATCACTAGTTAAGCTGGTCGGCTTCACGTCAAACTGGTCAGACTCATTCAAGATGGCACTGCTCAAAGGATACAAGGTGCTCGGGGACTAGCTGTGGGGGGTATAACCCCAAGTACCCATAGCAAAGGACATGGGCCACACCATCAGAGGTGGCCCAGTCCATAAGATCAAGGTGTGCGGCGCACGACACTAGTCGGTGTGCACCGCAAGGCTACAAGAAGATGTGATTTATTAGATATTGTATAATACCAAATAGGATACTTTCCTTGTAACCCTACCCCTCTAGAGCACATAAGGAAGGGCAGGGTCCCCTAGTTGACATCCCCATATGGATCCTAGGCTTAGCCTAAGGCATCTGAACACAAGCAATATCATACGATAGTCAACACAAACTAATAGACCACAGGAGTAGGGTATTACGTCGTGCTGACAGCCCGAACCTGTCTAACTCTTGTGTCTCTGTTGCTTTCTTGTTCATAATTATGCGCACCTCTACCAATCAATCTACCTTCATGAGATGCCCCTCGGAGGACTGCCGACGATATTCTATCAACAATAGTCCAAGCACAAAGATAGGAACCAAGCCAGACACAAGAGTGCAAAAAAACATGCTTGGCAGAGTGTCCGGACGTAGCGACCGGACGCAGCCCTTATAGGGACCGGACGCGTCCGATCAGTTGCTCGGCAACAACAGGCGTCAGCAGCAGCGACCGGACGCTAAAAACTAAAAGTGACCGGACGCACCGATGACACTATTCATCATCCCGACAACACGTTCAGCATTGACTGGACACTGGCAGCAAATCGACCGGACGTAGGAACTGCAGCGTCCGATCGACTCCAAAGAGGTTCTAGAGCGGCGAAGTTATGACCGGACGCGTCCGGTGGCATGTGATCAGACGCCATTAGCGTCCGATCAGTTGATCACGCTCTAACGGTTGGGACGATCAGACGCGTCCTGTCAGGACGAAAACAGCGTCCGGTCAGAAGCAGAAAAGTGAGATTTCGGCCCCAACAGCTACTTTCTCGGTGGGGCTTATAAATAGACCCCCAACCGGCCATTTGATAGGAGTGGAGCTGAGAAAATATATCAAGGGTGTTGATACACCATTTTAGTGATCTCCACTTGCATAGCGCTTATTGATTCATTAGGTGATTAGCGTAGGTGCTTTAGAAAGTGCTTAGGTTGATTAAACCACCGCTTATGTGCTAGCTCTAGGTTTAGGCCTAGTGTTTAGTGAGGTTTACATACCTCTTACCACTCAGTGTTTGCGCACACCATTATTGTACATCAGAGGGGCTTATAGTCTTGCAAGATCACACCAACCGCGTTTGTGGTGTGGCCGCCACTGTGTACCAGAGGGAACAAGGCCTACAGCGTTTTGGCTGAAAGCTTGATAGTGAAGACAGTGGGGAGCGGTCCATGAGAGGCACACCAAAGACCCACTTGCGCGTGGGGAAGTCCTGAGGTTATCCATGGAGTTACCTGACCAGGAGCTTGGCCCTCGCGAGGGATTCCTTGTGAGGGGCTCCAACGAGGACTAGGGGAAAGCTTGTGTGCTTCTTGTTACCTCGGTAAAAATACCAGAGTCATCGATGGGAGTTTGCATATCTCTACCTTACTCTTTAGCTTCCGCATTTACATTATTTGCATAACTCCTTTTTGCGGTATAGATAGCAACACACTAGCAAAACCATAGTTGCACCTTTAGATAGTTTATCTTTTGCTTAGGTTTTGCTAAGAATAGAAAAAGAGGCCATAGCTTTGAGTTAGATTTTTAAGTTATCTAATTCACCCCCCCCTCTTAGGTGTCAAGGTCCCCCTTTCAATTTGTATTAGAGCCGGTTGGCTCAATTTGGACCTTTGGCTTCACTGCCATTGAGCCGACGCTTTTTAGAGTGGTTAGGATGGATACCTCTAGGCCTTCGCACTTTGATGGCACTAACTTCCCTTACTATAAAGCTAGAATGGCTTGTCACCTTGAAGCGGTAGATTTGGTTGTTTGGAGAGTCACTCGTGGTGGGATAAAACCCATTAAGAATCCCAATAAACCCACAAAGAGTGAAGAAAAAGAAATTCATTTCAATGCTAGAGCTAAAAATTGCTTGTTTAAATCTTTTAGCATGGATGTGTTTAACCAAGTGTTCACTTTAAATACGGCACATGAAATTTGGTTAAAACTCCAAGAGCTCCATGACGGCACAACTAATGTCCGTGCGCAAAAACATTGTCTAGCTAAACAAAATTATGATTCCTTTAAAATGAATGATGATGAGCTTGTTTATGGTATGTATTCTTGTTTGAATCTAATTATCAATGAGCTTCATTCAATAGGATTAACAAATCTATATGATGCGGACATCATGAGGAAGATCATCTTCGTGCTACTAAAAAAGAAATATGCTAGCATCATCACCATCCTTCACAACATGGAGGACTTGAGCACAATGACCCCGGCCATAGTCATTGGCAAGATAGTGGCATTTGAAATGTCACGTAAGATGGGTCAAGAAGAAGCATCTTCATCAAGCAAAGGCAAAGCTCTCGCTTGTAGTGAGAAAAAAAAGATGAAGGGCAAGCAAGTTGAGACAAGCTCAAGCACAAGCTCCTCAAGTGAATAAGAAGAAGAAGATGATGAGGATGATGATGATGATGAAGATTCAAGTGATGATGATCAATCTTCCTCCACCACCTCCGACCTTGATGAAGAATCAATCAAACTTATCAATAAGGTGGAGAAGATGATCCAAAGGCTCAATATCAAGGGTGTACCCATCCAAATTCAAGATTTCATCTTCACCAATCAAAGAAATGAGCAAAGAAAGAAAGGATGTTGTGGATGCAGTGAGTTGGGGCACTTTGTGGAAGTTTATCCAAACAAGCCTACACCCAAGACAAAGAAGGCATCCAAGGACAAAGCCCTCACATCAATAAGGTCATGGGATGATTCTTCAAGTGAAGAAGAAGACCACCACAAGAGGCATGGGCACAAGCACTCATCATCAAGCACCTCACGTGTGTGCCTTATGGCACGAGGTAACAAAAAGTCTATCCCTACTGATAGTGACAATAATAGTGATAGTGATGACGAGCTACCTTCTTATGATGAAATTGTGCAAGAAAATCTTAACTTTGCTAAAGTTTGCACTAGTCAACAAAAGAAGCTTGAAAAATTAAAAGAAAAACTAGATAGCTCACAACAAACTTATGGTACTTTGCTTGAATAATATGAAACTTTTGCCAATCTTAATATGGAGCTATCTACTAAAATTGAGCAACTTGAGACTAGTGCAAACACAAATAATTGCACAATCAATGATGAGCAACTTATAAAGAAAAATGAAAAATTAAAGAAAAAGTTAGCTAGCTCACAAGATGCTTATAAAAGTTTGCTTGCTAAAATGGAAACCATGTGCAAACATTGTGATGAGCTATCTAATAAAGTTGCTAATCTTGAAGCCATCGGTTGAACCCCCACCGAGGCACCTAAAAAGAAAAGTTCTATTTTTGACATGCCTAAAAAGGATGCATCTACTTCATGCAATGATTTATGTTTAGACTCACTCTTGTGCAACCAAGTTTGTGTTGAGAAAGTTGTTGTAGATACATGCACACAAGAGGTTGAAATGGAGAATGAGCAACTCAAGCAAGAAGTGGCTCGCCTCACCAAGGACTTGACTCAAGTGAAAGGCAAGACGAAGCAAGCCCAACTTCATCAAGATAACACCGTCAAGGGAGTGAAGAAGCTTGATAAGGACAAACAGTGGTTTGCTACGTATGTCACAAGGAAGGCCACAAGTCCTATGAGTGCAAGGTGAAGAATGGGAGAGGAGCAAAGAAGAAAGAGAAAAAACAAACAAGCAAGCTCTCCAACACGTACACCAATAAGGTGGACAAGAAGGCCTCCACACCATACTTGTTAAATAAGAAGAAAAATGACAAGGTGGTGGCCATCAAGGTGAACAAGCAAGCCAACAATGGGGCCAAACGCATTTGGGTGCCAAAGGAGATCATTTCAAACATGAAGAGCACCAAGAAGGTTTGGATCCCGAAAGGGAAGATATAAGTCCAATGGACTTCGGGGAATTTGGAGACTTGGCAAAGTATGGGTGCATTTCATGGGGTGCATCATTATGGACAAAGTAATTTCCAAGTGGGTTAGTG
Source organism: Miscanthus floridulus (assembly GCF_019320115.1). NCBI lineage: Eukaryota > Viridiplantae > Streptophyta > Magnoliopsida > Poales > Poaceae > Miscanthus > Miscanthus floridulus. The sequence continues at coordinate 80,078,250 of NC_089595.1, read as the reverse complement.
AATATTATGGACCCAAATTCCCCTTTCCATGTTAGGTAACTAGATGTAATTTCTTACAATTGGTATCAAGATTCAATTCTTGTAATCTCAATTAGCATCTAGTTCCTTTTCATGCCTAGGTTTACATTTGCATGTCTAATCTTTTGTCATGCATACACTAGGTAAATCATATAGTAGGCTTGCTCGGTTTCACTCTTGACCCTTGGAGCAAACCTACATGGTTTAAATTGTTTAGGAGCATGGCACATGGCTTGTTTTACAATTGTTCATCTAATATGTGTCAAAGTCCAAATTCTAGATTATTTCTCCCGAATATCACCTTCGAAAATGATTCTCACATTCATGTGATGTCATCTTTCAAGTGGTATTTTTTATTCTAAAATCAATGTGCATGTCTCCTACAAGTATTTCATACTTGTGTGCACAAATTTAGGGGGAGGTTACTCTACAAGTTGGATGCTTTGAGACTAACACCTTCTCAAACTTATTATGTTTGTAGTAGTCTCATTGCAAGGAAAATAGAATCCCCAGAGTTAAGCATCATACTTCAAATATCCACCAATTGCAAGTGGTATAAATCAAATTGGTTTCCACATGTGGTATTTCTAAACCAATATCATCATGTTGATTTCACTTTGGTATTTATATGCTTTCTCCCTGCATTATATAGATTAAACTCCCTTGAAGCATTAATTTGCCAATTATACATAAACTACATTCTCCATCATATGTATGCATATATTTAGGGGAGCTTAGTCTATGTAATGTGAGAGTCAAATTTTGTGACCTATTCCACTCCACATACAAAGGATCACAAAGTTTGACCCTCCCTTGTGCTACTAATGTCTTCCTTTTCGGTGTTTGATTCCAAAGGCGGAGAATTTATAGGACCAAAAGCAAGCCTAATCATAATAATTTACAAATGGTAATGGTCCGAGAAAGGGAGGATAGTGGATTATGTATGAGTCTATGTAATGGGGAGAATTTGTAGGACCAAAAAGCAAGGCTTAAATCCATAATGCCACATGGGGACATTTGCAAGGGCAAGATAAGTTTCTAAAGATGTTTACATGTGGTACCTTTTAGCTTTACAATTGGTATCTTCAATTGGTATCTTTTAGCCTTACAATTGGTATCTTTTAGCATCATATAACCTTGCCCTTTGCATTGCATCCTAGCAAATAAATAGTTTTAAAATTCTAAAAATTTTATTATTTGCTTGTTTTGCTCGTGTTGTCATCAATCACCAAAGAGGGGAGATTATAAGAAAAATGGACCCTAGTCCCATTTACTTTGGATTTTGGTGTTTGATGACCAACACAACCAAATTGGACTAATAAATTTGTAAGTGATTGTTTTGTAGTTCAATAGGACGCAAAATGTGACTTGGATAAAGGTGATGTGATGATCCAATGATCAATACCATAAGCAAGACCCTAGAAGCACAAGAGAAAACCCAAAATATCAAGCATAGTCCAAGCACGAAGATAGAAACATGCTCAGTAGAGTGACCGGACTCATCTACCGGACACAGCCCTTATAGGGACTGAACACATTCGAATAGTTGCTCAGCAATAGCAGGCATCAGCAGCAGTGATCGGACGCTAAAAACTAAAAGTGACCGGACGCACCGATGACAATGTTCATCATCCCGGCAACACATTCAACATTGAATAGACGCTAGCGGTAAATCGACCGGACACAGGAACTACAGAGTACGATCGACTCCAGAGAGGTTACAGAGCAGCAAAGTTACTACCGAACGCGTCCAATGGCATGTGACCGGATGCCATCAGCGTCCGATTAGTTGATCGCGCTCTAACGGTCGGGACGACCGGACGCATCCGATCAGTAGCAGAAAAGTAGGATTTTGTCCCAAACGGCTACTTTCTCAATGGGGCTTAGAAATAGACCACCCAACCAGCCATTTGACAGGAGTGGAGCTGAAGAAACATATCAAGGGTGTTGATACACCATTTTAGTGATCTCCACTTGCATAGTGCTTAGTGATTTATTAGGTGATTAGCGTAGGTGCTTTGCGAAGTGCTTAGGTTGATTAGACCACCGCTTATGCGCTTGCTCTAGGTTTAGGCCTAGTGTTTAGTGAGGTTTGCATACCTCTTACCACTTGTGCTTGCACGCACTATTATTGTACATCGGAGGGGCTTGTAGTCTTACGAGATCACACCAACCACATTTGTGGTGTGGCCGCCACCGTGTACCAGAGGGAACAAGGCCTACGATGTTTTGGCTAGAAGCTTGATAGTGAAGACAGCAGGGAGCGGTCTAGGAGAGGCACACCAGAGACCCACTTGCATGTGGGGAAGGCCCGGGGCTATCTATGGAGTTACTCGACTGGGAGCTTGGCCCTTGCGAGGGGCTCCAACGAGGACTAGGGGTAAGCTTACACGCTTCTTGATACCTCGGTAAAAATACCAGAGTCGTCGATGGGAGTTTGCATATCTCTACCTTACTCTTTAGCTTCCGCATTTACATTGTTTGCATAACTCCTTTTTGCGTAGAGATAGCAACACACTAGCGAAATCGTAGTTGCACATTTAGATAGTTTATCATTTGCATAGGTTTTGCTAAGAATAGAAAAAGAGGCCATAGCTTTGAGTTAGATTTTTAAGTTGCCTAATTAACCACCCCCCCCCCTCTTAAGCATCAAGGTCCCCCTTTTAGGGTCCAAATGTTTCATCCTAAAATAAGGTAATTTGGACAATTTCGAGTCTATGTCCTCCAACCGTATTTTTCTTGGTTATGTTTCTCATTCTCATGCATATCGTGTTCTTAACCTTGAAACTAACCATGTGGTTGAGACCTGTGAGGTCACATTCGATGAAACCATGCCTTGTTCCACTCCTGTGTTTGATTGTGCAGGTGGTCAGGAGATTGGTGAGAGCATCTTTGTGGAGAAGGAGCAGGAAGATGCCGATTGGGGTGATCCCGAGCCAACTCCACCGACTGCCCCTCTCGAGCTCATGGCCCTAATCCTTCTTCTTCCACTACTTGGGCTCCATGCGAGTAGCCTCCTTAGCCTCCGCCCACTGCACCTGAGGAGGCCTCAGCTGCTATTGAGGGGGAGGTGACTTCTTCAATGGGGGCACCTTGGCACATTCAGCATCGCCACCCACCTTAGACCATGATTGGCGACATCGATCAGCGAGTCACGTGGTCCAGGTCATATCACATCTCACACTTTGCACACTCTGCTTTCATTGCTTCTTTTGAGCCTTGAGATGTTGGACACGCTCTATCTAATTCAGATTGGGTCAATGCTACGCACGAGGAGTTAGAGAACTTTGAGCGAAACCAAGTGTGGGTTTTAGTACCACCTCCACTAGATTGCCACCCCATAGGTACAAAGTGGGTTTTCAAGAACAAATAGAGTGAGGATGGGGTGGTAGTGAGAAACAAGGCTAGATTGGTAGCTCAGGGCTTCTGTCAGAAAGAGGGTGTAGACTATGTGGAAACCTTCACTCTAGTTACTCGTTTAGAAGCAATTAGGATCCTTTTAGCATTTGTAGCTTTGAAAGGGTTCAAGTTGTATTAGAGGATGTGAAGAGTGCCTTCTTGAATGGGTACATAGAGGAAGAGGTTTATGTGAGGCAACCCCCTGGCTTTGAAAATCCTAAGTTTCCTAACCATGTTTTTAAAACTCCACAAAGCCTTGTATGGGTTGAAACAAGCCCTAAGAGCCTGGTATGAGCATTTGAAAGCTTTCTTGCTTGATAAGGGTTTTAAAATGGGTTCAGTTGATAAAACATTGTTTCTCCTCAAGCAAGGCATTGACACTCTCTTGGTTCAGATATACGTGGATGATATCATTTTCAGTTTCTCTTCTCATGAACTTGTTGCCAAGTTTCTAGATACTGTGAGCAGGGAATTTGTGATGAGCATGATGGGCGGATTGACTTTCTTCCTCGGGCTGCAAATCAAGCAAACTTGCGAGGGGACATTCATGCACCAAGGCAAGTACACTAAGGATGTGCTCAAGAAATTCGATATGGGTGAGGCAAAGCCTCTTTCAATGCCCATGTCAACCATGATGGCCCTGGATGCGGATGAGGAAGGAGAAGCTATGGACTAGAAGGAGTACCAAAGCATGATCAGGTCGTTGCTGTACCTGACAGAGATGAGACTGGACATTCAGTTTGTGGTCTATTTGTGCATGTGCTTTTAGTCTTCTCCACGCACGTCTCATCATCAATCCATCAAGTGGATCCTTAGGTACCTTCATTTCACACCTAAGTTCGGTCTTTGGTTTTTGTCCTCCTCCTCTCTTTCTCTTTGCGGGTATTCTGATGTGGATTATGTTGAGAGGAAGTCCACTTCAGGGACTTGTCAGTTTCTTGGATCTTCTCTTGTGTCTTGGTCTTCTCACAAGCAGTCTAGCGTCGCCCAATCCACCACAGAAGCTGAGTATGTTGCTACTACTACTTGTTGTTCCTAGCTGCTTTGGGTGATATCTACTCTAAGAGACTTTGGGTTAGAGTTTAGGCGAGTGCCTTTGCTTTGTAATAGCACCAGCGCCATAAGCGTAGCTAAAAACCTAGTCCACCACTCAAAAACAAAGCACATAGAAGTCCGCTTTCACTTCTTGCATGACCACTATGTGAAAGGTGATATTGATCTACACCACATTGATACCCAAAACAAGCTCATAGATATCTTCACAAAACCACTTGACCAAGCCCAGTTTGCTCGCTTACGAGGGGAGCTTGGAGTTTGTTTCCCTTTTTAGAGGAGGGTAACTTTGGTTGTTGTACTCTATTTTTGTGTTCTTTTTAGCTTAGTTTTTGCTTTTGTCCTTTGTATCATATTGGATTTTGCATTTCATTTCATTGTGTATTATAGTGCATTTTGAGCTTCATGACTATAGTGATTAGATTGAAATTATGCTCTATTTGATGTTATGCATGTACCTAATGGTGCTTTTGGCTTAGGCTCTTTTTGATCAATTGATGCATGTTATGAGCTGAGCTTGTTTTTCCAAACTACGAACTTGACTAAAACTTGTTGAAACATGAAAATTGTTCACCACTAAGATTGGCAACTAGCATGTGTAGGTCTTGTTGAGATCCCTTATGCTACCATTTATATATTGTTGTTATGTCTCATGCCTTGAGTCATTCACTTGCTTGGACAACTTTTCTTGTGCTAAAACTTTACAATCAAGCTTAGTAATGAGAAAAGATCGAGATAGGTCTGTACTGTCCTACATCAAGGTATCGAGATGGCTTCCAATTGCACATTTGGAGGAACTTGAGCCTTGTAGTGGATGCTGAAACCACTATCTTAAGCTTCTGGTTGTCTATGACATAGGCTTGGCATGGTTGCTAAGTTAGGCCTGATAGTACCAATAACCTATCGCACACACATGTTTTGACTAATTCTTTTGTTAAGCTACAAACTCCGATAAATTTAAATTTTGATGAAAACACAAGTCTTAGGTTCATCTTTGACATGATGTGTGATAGTTGCTTGGGGTAGCTCACCTTGTATACACTTGTTAGCTTCCAGCTTACACCTGCCATGTGCTACTTTCAGTGGTGAATCCCTTGCTAAAATTGCTTAATATTGCTAAAATTGCTTAACTATTGTATTTTATTTCACTTGATGAGTTTGAGCATTTGCTAGCACTTGTAATTGTTGGTATACACACAAGACAACACCAGTTAGAGCATCTTTTCACTCTAATTACTATACTCCTAAAGCTTTTGCATTTCTGCATCCTTTGCATTCATAGCATATTAGACAGGGAGTTGCAGTCTTTGGGTTTAGCTTGATAAGTGCATGTGTCAACAAGGGGGAGAGATTTCCACACACAAAAGGGGAGAGATACCAAACCCACCTCATGTTGAGTGCATGCATTTGTTTAGGGGGGTTGCATTTGAGTTCCTTCTGCTAGATGTGTTGAGCCTTTGCCTCTTCTAGAGGGTCTAGCTGCTTTTCGAGCTTTGCTAGTGGTGCTGAGCCTGTTTTGCCTCTTCTCAAGGGCTAGCTGTGTTGTACTTGATTGCATTGAGCCGTTACCCATGTCTTTGGGGACCAAGTTTTTGCAAAGTGTTGCTCATTTCAAATGACCCTATTTTAACTTTTCTTTGGCTTCTGGTCATTTGGGTGAGCTCTTTGTTTTCTCTTCTTCTTCTTTTTCTTTTGCTCAAGTTATTCGTGTGTTGGGGTTGATAATGCACTCATCAAGAGGGATATTGCGAACACAAGGTTGATATGTGTCCTTGTAGTTCATTTTATGATGAGTGATTGTCAACGTGATCCACGACCTAGGTTGAGTTTGTGAGCTAACCATGGTGTGAGTTGGGTTGTGCAACATGTCTCTTGTTTCGTGGTGTGCAGGTGTGGAGCTCAGAGGCGGTGATCGACAGCGAGGTGAAGGTCAAGTAGGGACATGTCATGTCGATGGACCAGGAGTGGTCAAGGACGGGCGTGAGGCTTGGACTGAGGGACCAGGAGGCCAGGTGACCAACCACGGTGGCTGACATCTGGGACATCGACAAGCACAAGTGTACATGGGAGTGACCGTGTTGACCGAGTCAAGACAGCGGACGTGCAAGTTGAGCAGGGCTCAAGAGGACTTGGTAGATGGCCGGTCGAGGACGGTGGTGACACGTGTTGAGTGGCGGGGGACACGTATGGAGTACGCTACTTGCAGGAGGTTTGGTGGTTTGGGCCTTAAAACCATTGGTGGCTAGTTCCATGGGTTTGGGCCTCAAAACCCGGGTGGAGGTGCCAAGGAGGAACGGATGGCATGTGGCGGAATCGAGGAGTTCATGTCGAGGCAAATCTATCTCATGAAGGGCGTGGTGGCCGTCGGATGAAGATTACCTTGGGTTGGACCATAGTGCCCTCAGGTTAAGTGGTTTGACTCAAAAATATATAAGGGCAAAACTAGGATTGTGTAATAACCCTACTAAATAGGATGAGGGAGCTCCCATCTCCCTCACCTCTTTCATTTTGCTTCATCCTTCTCTAGGTTTTTCCCTTCCCTTAGGTTTTCTTGTGAGAGAGGTCCACAAATTGGATAATTTGTGTAAGAACCAAAGATTGCAGCGGGAATGGAGGCCCTAACCTCCTCGTGTCCTCTGGGATTTGATTTGTGAGTTGTTCTTGTGAATCATGTTTGTGTTCTTTGCGTTCTTCCTTTCCCCCCTTCTCTTGTGTGGTTCGATTCGTCATTTTGAGACCATTTTGATTCGTTCCTTTTGCATTGAGATGAACTAGGATGTGAGTTGAGCCTTTCCATCGAGGAATTTCATCTAATTCCTCATGAGTTTATAGATCGGGGTGAATCAAGCTCTAGGGCTTGAAAATCGGTGTTTTTTGTGTTCATCCAATTTCCCATTGATTGGCTTCAAATTGGGCGATGATCTCCTAGAGGTAGCTCACCTATTGCCATGTGACCATGTGGTTAAAATTTGGTGGCAATTGGTTTTAATTTGGTCGCAAATCAGGATTTTCCTTGCTCCGAGCATTTTTTGGGTGACTCTATTTGTGCTGATTTCGTGACTCACGGACAGTCCGCCCCTGACCTCTGGACAGCCTGTTGTTACTGTTCAGATTATGAGTAGAAGGTCTTCTTTTGGTCGTGTTATGCTGCTCTGAACGCCGGACGGTCCAGGGCTGCTGCTGAGAAATTTTTTTTAAATTTTAACACTTTTTGTAAACTAATTTTAAATCTAACACTATTTTTTTTCAAAACAAACACTTTTGGCCGTGCCTATTGCCATGGTGCAGCAAAAATCCTATGCCACGCCATGCATGGTGGCACGGCGGGTGGATGACGTGGCGACGACCAGAAATGCTGACTGTTGATGTGGCAGGGCCTACCAAGCTACCAATCTTGGCACAATAGTGACGCGCCCTGATCGGTGGTGTGGCAGAGCCGAATAAAAGTGCCATGGCCCAGTCCCGCCTGCCCATGTACGCCCACGCACACCCATGCCTAGCCGTTGTGCCCGCCACCGTGCCTGCCCACCGGTAGGGCCTACCCACCGCCGAGCACGCCGGCAGCGCCACAAACGCCGGCACGCCACGACCACCAGCCACCCGCTGCGCCCACCGCTCCCACACACCGACACACCACCCCTCCGACCACGAATGGCGACTACCTACCGAGGCCAACGCCCGCGCCTCCTGGCCTGGTTTAGCGCGCCACCGCCACGAGGACGAGCGTCGCTGCCGCGAGGTACACCCCTAGTGTATTTGTTGACTGAATCAACATTGTTAGTATAGTAAGTTAGTAAAATAAATAAAGTTAGTATAGTTAGTAAAGTATAGTTAGTATAGTTAGTAAAGTTAGTTAGTTTAGTTGGTATAGGTAATATAGTAAGTTAGTATAGATAGTAAAGTTAGGTAGTTTAGTTAGTACAATTAGTGAGTCTAGTTATACATTGTATTTAGTCTAATTAGTTGTTGTAGTTAGCCTTGTATGGATGTTAATATTAGATTAGTTAGTATAGTTATAGTTAGAATAGGTATTAATATTACTATGGACATTACATACGACGATTTCGATGACTTGATGAAGTTTCTTGAAATGCTTTTGCAGATGAATTATTGTGTTAGAGTTTCTTACGGAGGAAGTGTTAAGAGAGAAGATGCTATGTTTGAGGATATGGAAGAAGAATTGTAATGGTTTGATGAATCTCCTAGCTTCAACGACCTTTGTGTCCGTTTGAATGCAAAGTTTGGTGGAGATTTCACACTAAAGGGGAGGTTTGATACTAGGAAGACTAGGGCACACTATGTCCTTATGCCCTTGCGCAACCCTACTCACTGGTCCCACTACACTAGGGTAGTCCAAGGTTCCAATATGCCCATGGCTGAGGTGGTGGTGGAGAATGGGTATAGGATGTAGGGTGTCTAGGACGACCCGTCGACGGTGTTGGAGGCAATGAACAAGAATTAGGGATCAAAGGGGATGCAACTCAGGGTAACATGGATTTGGATGGTCAGTTGATGCAGGAGCAGTTTCATTCAACTGCAGTAGGTTGTATAAGCAATGACTTCAATGTGAATGAGTTTGAATAGGAAGAGGAGGAGCAGGAGGAGGAGGACAGGATCAATGATGTAGTTAGCAATGATTCAGACGATTCTAATGATGACCAAGGAGGTACAGATGCTATGCAACATAGATTGATGCCATAACAGTACCAGTTCATACTATGTCATTACCAGTACCAACTGAGCTTTTGCATGGTATCCAAGCTCAGGGTAGACTAATCACAGATTTAGTAACAGATGATACCCCCTATGATTCATGGGCCAGAATTAGTGAAGCACGGTAGTATGTTCCACCTCCACCTTACACAGCGACTAAGCTTGAGCAACTCAGGTCAATGAACATACCTTTTAGGGGTGTTCCAAACTATAGGGATGTCAGCATGATGGATATGGTAGTTTGTGACACCGGTCTCTAGATGTGTAGGAAATCATTATATGACCATGAGAAAGAAACCCTTAGGAAGGGGATGATATTCAATACAATGTCAAAGATGAAGCTCTTCCTTCAGGACTATGCTATGTATCACCATAGGCCGTACACCATCACTCATTTGGACCAGGAGTTGAGGTACCACGTGATATGCAAAAATGATTGTATGTGGAGGTTAAATGCACGAAAGAGATAGAGTGATGGCAAGTGGAGGATAAGTAAAGTTGTCGAACCCCACACTTGCCTAACATATAGGGGGAAGGAAAATCATCAGTAGCTCATTGCACGTTACCTTGCCCATCATATATTGGGGCTTGTTGATGACAATAACGATATTTTGGTGTCTTCTTTACAACAGTCCATATCTAGATTCGTTAAGTACGATGTGAAGTATAGAAAGGCTTGGCGTGCTAAGCAAATTGCCCTGGCAATTTGATTGGGTAGTTGGGAGGAAGCGTACAACAGGGTGCCACGCATCTTATGTGCAATGCATTACTACAACCCTAGCTTGAAATGGTTTGTGGACACTGGAGGGATGTGTTTTTGGGACTCGTTGAGATATGTCCTCTATCGTGTGTTCTGGTTGTTCGCGCAAACAGAACATGCATTCCAGTTTTATCGGCCAGTCATACTTGTTGATGGCACTTTCCTGACAGGAAAATATAGGGGCACCTTGATGATGGCTACTGCTGTTGATCCTAAGGACCAGATAATACCCATTGCTTTTGCTTTGGCAGAGGGAGAGAACATTGAATCGTGGTCATGGTTCATGCAGCTTCTATGTGTACAAGTGCTTGGCCCATCTCGCACTATATGTTTGATCTCGGACCATCACCCAGGGCTTCTTAATGCTGTAGGTGAGCATATAGATGGGTTCCCGCCTCTAGTGCATAGATGGTGCATGAGACACTTTGCCGCTAATTTCTAGCGGCATCAGAGGAAGCAGGAGGTATGTGACAAGGTAAAGGCTCTATGTTGTGTACGTACAGAGCACCAGTTCGAGAAGACAAAGAGAGAACTAGACAATATGGTAAATGAAGCGGGAAAGGCTTGGTTAGAGGCGCAGATGGAACAAAAGGCTCAGTGGGCGTTAGCATATGACGAGGGGGGTTTTAATTATGGCATCATGACCACTAACTCCTCAGATTCCTTCAACCGTGTATTCACTGGAGTTCGATCATTGCCTGTGTCTAGAATTGTTGAGTTCTCCTTTCATAAGTACAACAAATATTTTATCAACAGGTGGGAACTTGCGCAGAGAAATATAGCTGAGTAGGGGTGTTTTGGAAAGGCCAGAGCTAAACATTTGAAGGAGGCCAAGGAATTGGCTAAGCAGCACACCGCCGAGCCGTATGGACCCTACTGCCATATCTTTAGTGTACGGGGCAAGGGTGGCACAAGCTTGGGCGATGAACATTATGGTGGACGAAACTACCGAGTTGATCTTGAAAAGGTAGAGTGCAGTTGCAACATCCCTCAGATCATGCATGCCCCTTGCTCTCATATGATCACGGCCTGTAGGGTTCACGGGTACAACTATGAGGATCTGCCATATATGTCACCCTTGTATCTCCATTCGAACACTGTTAGTATTTGGGAGATGAGCTTCAGGCCATATCTTGACCCGACATAGTGGCCACCTTATAGTGGTTATGGCTACGTGCCACATCCAGATCTAATGAAGGTAGGGAAGGGTAGGAGGAAGAAGAAGTGACTCAAGGGGGGACATGGATGCTATGAGAGAGTATGGCAAAGACATGTATGGAGGGGCAGACTTCAACGAGACCCATGGTAAGAATCTTTGCTCTGTTTGCAAAGAATTGGGTCACAAGGCTAGCAGACATAGAAGACGAGGGCAGTAGGTGCTTTCATATTGTGTTCGTATTGCATAACAAGTAGTTCCAATTTTGCAATGCTACATAATGTTAATTTGAATATTGTTAATTTGAATACTCTAATCCTTTGTTTATCAATTTGTAACAGGATGGCCCCTCCCACACCGCACCAGATGTACCCCCTTCTTGAGGTGGAGTAAAACGACGCCCTTCTTCCACCAAACGACAAGGTTTCCAAGAGGCGTCCGAGGGATCCTTACACTCCTGGGACTTAGTTGGTTATGTCGAACGAATATTGTCGTCTGAAACTTGCAGACTCATGAACCAATAAAAATGTTATGTGGCAACTTATCAACTTGCGCATGGACTCTATTTATTTTCTTCATATTCGTTTCAACTTGTGCATGGTCGCGGCAGCACTTGTAGTTGTTTATAGCACCGACAACAGCCCCTGTTCAGTTGCAATTGAGGTTGCTCGGCTTCTATCTACGTCTAGGTGCTGCCGTGCTGTGGGGCATGGTGCGTCACTGCCACATCATGGGCTAAGGCATGGTAGAACCTAGGCTATGGCGCTGTAGAACCAGTGCCGAACCATATTCAAAATAATTTCACTCAATTTTGTTTGTTTTAAAAATTCTCAACGCATGATACAAACAGATGAGATCACTTAAGATCGACCTTGCGTAATCCGAGTATATGATACTGTGGTAGAACCGCCTAATCTAATGCCTCCCAGGAGTACTCGTCTTCTATTAGACACTAAGTACTCAAGGGAGAACACTAAATTACACAGTTCCGTCGGGCACACCCCAGGAGAGAACCCAAAAATCCACATTTTTACATCAGGACCACAAATGAGAGAATAAAGCTTACATCATTAGTAACCAATTCTTACATCACTTTTAATACAACATCAGAGTATAATATTTATTATTTATAACAGCGGAATATGAACATGTTATCAAAGTTATGAACAATTTAAGTTAACAGCGGAATGTAACATGTGATCAGGATTACAACGGAAATAAATAAATATCTATTCATAGCATGATGAAGCAATTATAAGTAAACTATGATAACAGATTATAAAAATCTTATTTATAAAAACATTTAGTGAGTTATAAATAAAAACTATGATCGTAGCGCAAAGGAAATCCTCTCTGAGCCCATCAGGAGGAATCCACACACAAAGGTCAGCTCTAGCCTCCACCTGTCACCTACAACAGAGGAAATAAAACCCTTAGTACTCAATTGTACTCAGCAAGACTTACCAGATAGGAGGAAAGAAAAGACTCCAAGGATATGAAAGGGTATCTAGCTTGTGAGTTTATTGCATCTGCAGGATGCATTACTAAGCGTGCGTCCTTATATTTGATTTTTATTAACAGCCGCATTAGTTCATTAACCAACCATTCTATGTAAGCATCTATTCTACTTTTAAGCAGGTGGTAAGCAATCAGATTTCCTTTTTCATCTTTCATCTTTTAGTTCTTACTACAGTGCTAGATCCAAAACAAGTCGTACTAGATTGTCCGGTGATTCGCGAATCAATACCCCCAGCTAGGTACTCTAAAAATACACGCCCCACTTATACCCTAGGCACAAGTAGGACCAACCCATCACCCTCCTATCATGGGGTCTAGGTCCCCATCCAAACCTGGACTCCAAGCCCCCGCTCCTAAGTCCTAGACTTAGTGCGGTGTAAGGACCTCCACCATCCCCGCGTCCAATCAGTCAGTCTAGAAAGAGACAGAACCCACGACAAGAGAGCAACAAGTCTTCCCTACGCCCATACCCAAGTATGTGCTCGGGATAATAAATCTGTGACTTGCCTCGAGACTTATGCAATGGCCGGTCCTTAACCGACACGGACAGGAAAAACAGTGTAACCAAGCTATGCCCCATTGGACGTAGGACACAACCTCTTACACCCACCAATACCCAAACCATATCCCTATCCGGTCACCATTTTTCCTTTCCACCATTTATATTTTCCAAGTGATAATAATACAGTAACATATTTCCTATATCTCACGAGTGACAGGCAATCATTCGACTTCTACCAGAGTCCTGTAGCATAGCAATCTACATGATCCTGTCATTCTAGTAAGACTCATAGGATAAAGTGATATATGCAAGTGGGTTTCATTCAACTCCTTAAAACTTAATGCACAAATATAATTTAAAGTGCAGCAAAATAGGGGTTATGTACTGGGGCTTGCCTAGGTAAGATTTAATTAGAAGTTAGCTTTCCATCATGGCGACATGATATCCAAAAATACCATTTCTCCAGCAACTCCTGATGACTCTGCGATCCATCGATGTCCCTATTATGATATGCAATGCGATGAAATGCAAAGACGTAATTGATCATCTACAACCATGACATGTAAAATACGATTTACGCCTTTCAAATTAATGAGCTAGTTCTAATAACTAACGTACTAATCTACATATCAATATCATCGAGAAATATGTCATTTCCCCCACAAGTGTTTTAGTTATACAATTCCATGGGGTTACTTGATCCCGTTCTATTGATTTGATCTTTATTCGAAATAGGGCATCATCATCTATCTAGCAAACTAATTATTCTAGAGCTATAAAAATTACAGAGAGTAGCTAATAATATTAGAAATTTACTATAAAATTTTTAGAGCTAACACTATCATCGATTTATCATGGAAATTCCTACAAGTCTATGTCTTATCAATATTAAGCATGTTAAAATAATTAAAGCAACCCTAGAAACATTTTAAAACTTGATTAACCAATTACGCTAATAGATAAATCATCATTTTAGAAACTCAACAAAATTAGTTTCACCATTTTTGGACACCTATAAAATTTTATTTTGAATTTACAAATTTTACCTTATAAGCTAAATCAGAATTTGCTCTAGAAATCGAAAAGGGCCGACGGCCGCTAGGTAGCCCAGCAGCCCCAACGCAGCCCAGGCGCGCAGGCACAAGCCGGCCCAGTGCACGATTGGTGGCCACCAGCTGGCCTAGCAGTGCGGTAAAGGCATGGCGACCCAGCAGCAGACCAAGGCCGGCGCGACCAGGCCAGCCCACGGCGAGGAGAGCCTAGCGATGGTGGCACCACTTTGCGAAGACACCCCTGAGTTTTCTCGAAACTAACCCACAGGACATAAGCACTATTTACTTGAGTCACGTATTTTACACCTAGAACACTATATTAGCTTCGATTCACCTTTCTCACCTTCTCTTCTTCCTCAAAATAGAGCACCGGCAGGGGAGGTCATCCGCCGACCAATAGAGCGGCTCACCAGCGGTGGTGCTATCGTGGGTTGGCGTGTGGGGTAGCGAGGGTACCTGTTGCCCCCATAGGTGTTGGCGGCAAGGCTAGGGATAGCCCAAGGCAGTCTAGCCGCGAGCACTGGCAGCCGGTGTAGCGGACGGACAACGGTGGGGACGCTGTGGGTCGTAGCTTGGCGTAACGGCGTTCCTAGGTGGCGTGCTGGCCACGGCGAGGTGGTGGTGCGGAGCACCCAAGGCTCGGGCGCGCTGTGGGACTGCGGTCTAGAGCGGACCGTGGGGCGCAGCGACGGCGACCAAGGCCACTGCGTGGAGCGGTGTGGGTCCACGCAACTCGGGCGCTCACGCACACACGTGAAGTGTCGGGCGACCGTAGGCGCAGCCACGGCAAGGACCAGCATGAGGCAGCAGGGAGCAGGAAGCTTCGCAGGGCTCAGTGTCTGGGCTGGGCAATAGTGGGCATAGCCACGGCAGGGGCGCTGTGGGACGCGGCACGGCGACGGCTGCATAGAGGAGGCTCGAGGCGAGGCAGAGCTGCGTGCGACGCAAGGAGGAAGAGGAGGGGCACCGACGCAGCACGTGGAGGAGAGGGATGTTCCGTGGAGCAACAGGCCTAGCGCGGCAGTGGGACTCACGACGGATGGGCGATTGGCACGGCACTGTGATGTCGACGTGAGGCAAGCAGAGGAGTGGCGAGCACCGGTGGCGTGTGGCAGCAGCGCAGGACCAAGGAAGTTTCACACGCGAGAGAGAGCGAGGAGTCGTGCGACGTGGGGGGAGATAGGAAAGGACGGCGCAACATGGCCATCAGCTACGCGCCTGTGCGCGCACAGAATGAGAAAGGACATAGGGAGGGCAGGGGACGAACCACATGCACCCATTTCAGATGCCCAATGCAGTGGACCAATCCAGATGCAGTTGGATGGGGAGGCTTTGCAATGTAGAGCCACGATGGGAGGACGGTGCATAATTGCAATGCCAGGTGAGTACGTTGCACGTCGTGCCAGAAAAAGTAAATGAAGCATGGAGAGCTGCTGCGCTATCTCTCGTCTGCTACGTGCTTTCACACCAATCACGTGAATTTATGAAGCGGCCAAACGGGCAGCTGTGTTGTAGGTACGTTACCAAATTATCATAAGGACTAAAATGAGTCTATACGTAAAAACATAAACATGTCACTAGACCAAAACTTTTCAACTAAACATGCTTATCAAAATAAACACGTGAGTATATATATATATATATTTAGATTCAAAATCTATATATATATATATCATTCTATTTATTAATGGATTTTATTTTATTTATAAAAGTTGCTTTTCATGCTTAATCTAATAGAACAAACCATTTGCTACCTATTGGCTAGAATTGTCGTTCGACATTCCGAAATATCTTTACGCACTAAGTAATTAACTTGGGTGTTTATTTGAGTCCACAAAACTAAGTAACATAGGATTCACTTATCACATCAAGTATGTTTTAAGTCAAAAATCTGAGAAATGTAGGATCTACAGAAAGATAAAGGAGGCCTAGAGGGGGGTGAATAGGCCTATAAAAATTCAACTTAAAACTCTGTCAGAACAGAGGGCGGCACTGCCGCTCTTGAAAAATAAATCTAACACAGCTGAGATTTTACAGAGATGAACCTGATCCCATTAGCTGCTTAATCCTGCAATATAAAGATAAGATCTAGTTCAAAGACTGAACACCACAGAAACTCCACAGAAGAGTGGATCGAGCAACCAAACCCTAACATCAGCTACCAAAGAGCTAAACCAGCAAGTAAACAAAATGAAGTACGCGAGACACAAAATTTATCCCGTGGTTCAGCTAACCATAAAGGTTTGCCTAAGTCCACATTGTTGAGAAAGCCACAAAAGGCTTGGGCTTGCCACAAAGGCTTGCCTTACCCTTGTTCTCAAATCAAGAGGATGAACTCTTGAAGTGAGAGGTAATTTCTTAGCTCTGAGAATGAGGTTACAAACCTCCCAAGGCTACCACATGAGTTGGCAAGCTCAAGGGTGACGCCTAGCCGGCTAGGAGCAAGCTCTAAGAGTAACAAACTCCAGAACTGCCAGCCAAACATGAACCAAATGCTCTTAGACTTTGAGAATCAGTGGATCTACTCTCCAATTGAGTTTTGCTGTCTTTTCTCTCAAGTTTTGATGGTTGGAATCAAGGATTTGCTTAAGGGATGAAGGAGCAACAATGGAGGAGAGAGGGTGAGCTTTGGTTCTGTTCTATTTCGAGCAGAATGACTGAGTGAAGTGGATGACCATTGTGGGCTAGGCCTAAAGGGTATAAATACCCCTTGGGTCCAACGGTTAGTTAAGGGCGGCACTGCTGCTCTTAACAGGGCGGCACTGTCGCCCTAGCCAAAATAGGTAAGTTGAGGTGAAATTTGGCTGGCTATTTTGACTAGGTGAGAGGATGTAAATCTAAGAATTTAAGCATCTGGTTCAACAGTTGACCAACTGTCCTAAAATCCCTCTTAATAGTATGGCTTTCCCTAAACTCAATTTCAAAACATAAAAGAATTTAAACCTCCTTTGAGCTAGGTCTAGTCACCTTTTGTAATTAGGACACCTACAACCTATACATCATCCTCATTTTTCGATTTCCTGCTTGTCATCTCGATAAATCTCATTAGTCCTCTAATTTGGTGGTCATCTATGCCAAAACCCATAATAGGACTTGATTGCACTTACAATCTCCCCCTCTTTGGTGATTGATGACAACCAAATTAGAGCTTACAGAAGATATGAAATCTAAACTGAGATTTTCAAACCATGGGTGTAGGAGCCTCCCCCTAAATATGTGAATAGAGATTTGAATTCTCAATTTGGCATGAAAGACCACGATTCACATTTTAGGTGTGATGGGATCCTCCCCCTACATCCATGCCTGTTGTGGGGTGGTGAACAAGGTGTTATAGGAATAAACGTGATGCATATGATAGGTTATATCAGTTCAAGCACATAAGACCCTGGTTGATACAGCATAGGGCGGCACTGCCGTCCTGACTATATCGGTCAAGTAGCAATCAGGTTCCTACAGCAGATCATATGAATATAAAACAATCTAAACTCAGAATATGACAAGCTAAAATAGTAACCATGAATACATGTCCATATCCGAAGCAAATTAAGTCATAAAGTAGCTTAATTTCATAAAATAGAGTTTTGAGCAACTCTCAAACTCACAACCTAACAACTACTCTCATAGGATCTAGACATAAAGCGCAGCTACAGAGAACTCATGGCGTTAAAAATCTGTTGACCCCTCTAATTTTCTCCCCCTTTGGCATCAAGTACCAAAAAGAAGAAGAAAAAGAAGAAAAGTCACTCGTCACTGTCGGAGTCAACGCGGGCATGTCCTACGACGTGGGTGTGTGAAGTGAAGTGTGCTGAACATCGCAGAGGAGATGCCCCAGCTAAAGTAGAAGGACCTGGCTGATCCATCGAAGGACGCGGACCTGTGGATCGACCTCTGTGGAGTGAATCTCTGCACCAAGGTCCTGCTGCCTTAGGGGCTGCTCAAAATACTACCCCTATGGGTACCCATAGTACTGACTGAATGGCTCATATGAGTGCTCATACTACTGATCATCTGGTTGTTCATAATGGTGCTTATGTGGCTGATCCTGCTCCTCGTCAAAGGAAGAAAGGCGAGGCAAGTTAGGAAACTAAGGTGGAGACTGCATTAGTGGAAGGGGTGGTAGCCCCGCCATTTCCCTAGCATGCCTCACTGCTTCCCTGTTTTCCATTCTATCCTCATAAGCAGTCTATGAAGCATATGCACAATGAGTAAAGATTGCCTTCATCGATGCACTCATCTTCCCCCACTTTGACTTCTTTTGTTCCCTAGCCCTAGACGGCTCAGGAATATCTCTATGTGCAGCTCCAGAAGAGTGAAAGCCTGCTGCCCCACTATCTCCATGTCCTCTAGAACAAGTGCGCTGAGTAGCTAACCCAAGTCCCCCTAAGCCACCATGTGTCTTTTTGATCTTGTAAATAGTGTGCTCACAATCCTTAGGGAACCACATGCCAGTCACTCTCTCAATCACAAACATGAGATAAGGAGCATAGGGCAAAGATCTCCCATCATCCATGGCATATGCTAGCTCAACCCAAATAAACCTTGGAACATTAAACTTTTCACTACTGGGAAACCTAGACAATACATTAGTGATGTAGCCATTCAAATCTATTGCATTGTCTTTGGGGTTAAGAGTGATCCTGAAAAGATTGTTCATGATGTAATAGAAGCTCTTGAGCTTGGTCCTTGACCAATTAGGAACTGCAAGATTTTGATTCTCCCACATGAAGCTTACTTCCATTGGCTCAAGACGACGTTCATTATGAATCATCTCATATCCCTTGTGGATGTGTCCAAAACCAAGAATACGACAGAAGGTGACAAAATCAATGCGATAATATTGCCCATCAGTCATCCAATGAAGCTCATCCACTTCCCTGTTCCAATAGTAAGTGGCATGGAACTGTGCAAGAATCTTCATGTTCCAATCATGCCTGAAACTCATGATATCTGTCATCTCAAAGCGGTCATAGGTCTTGATGGCTGCAGCAAACCCATGATCATCCCTACTTTCCAAGTCACCAAAATCAATGTACTGCATCTTGCTGATCTTGCCCTTTGGCTTAGACAGGATGGCTATGGCATAAAAAATCAGATTGGAAAGCATTCCAAAATCTATAATCAATGCCACTGGACCTGTTAGAGGAGTAAGGATCAATCTTTCTAGCTTCACTTGTCTTCTTCCAGCTCATGGAATAATCAAGAACTGTATGATTGTCACTGTTTTGGGGAGGATTGAGGTTGAACCCATCAGTGTTTTCTCTCATGTAGCTGCTATCAAACTCTGAAATGTGTAGAGGAGAATCAGGCCACACATGAATGGTCATTCCCATCCTCTGAATTCTTTCTTCTTTAGCAAGGTCTTCATCAAGATTTCTATCACTAGGAATATAGCTTGCCTATCCCCTGCCTCTCTTGACCTTTTGCTTAGTTGACATCACCTTCCTTTTTCCTCAGTCCATCTATGCAATTAAATGAACATGATAAGAAACTGTATAAGATAATGAGTTAGAAACAGTTGCAAGCAGGTTTTAACAAGAAAAAGAATTTTGAAAATGACACAGGAAGCTTTGCTGAATTTGGAATCAGCAAGGTAGGGCGACACTGCTGCCCCCTGAGGACGGCAGTGTCACCCTTAGTTGCTTCACTAGTTCATTTTCAACTTTCTCGTTCTGGTTAAATTATACTTCCAACAATGTCTATCCATCATCACAATTTCATAATCACAATCTAAAAATAGATATATGAAACCCTAGCCATGGATTTGAAAGATTGAGTATGAAAAACTTTAGAAACAATTTTGACAAATGAATCCAATCCATTTGAACTTCATCATTTTAATGAGATTGAGTATAGCAGTTAGAATCTGCTAGGGTGCCATTAATGGTCCCATGGGCAGCATTGCCGCTCTCCCCAAAATCATTCAACCGGTGAAATTCAAAATCACTTCGATTTAATCATCAAAATCCTTTCTAAACCCTTCATACTCCCCCTAAAAATAGAAATCTATGACTAAAACCTTCACATTGCATAGATCGAATGGGGTTAGGGTTTCACCTTGCTTCCAAAACGATGGAATGGAGGGAGAAGAGGAGAAGGGGCTCGGCTAGGAGCTTCCTATAGGGGGCCAGCGACGAGGAGACTTGGCCGGCTGTAGGGGCGGCACTGCTGGGGTGGTAGACCACAAGGAACGGTGACAGTGCGTGCTTGAGAGAGAAGTACAGGCGTCGGCGTCGGCTGGGAGAGAAGGAGAGAGTTGGGTCGAGGGCCAGAGAATGGAATAGATAGAAGAAAACAGGCCCCGCAACCCAGTCAAAATTGGGAGAAAACGGCCCAGTTTTCAGAGGGCGGCACTGCCGGCCATTATGGGCAGCACTGCCGCCCTGCTAATTTTGTAGGGATTACGCTAAGACTTTATGACCTCCTTTACCTCAGATATGGATATATATTATCTAAATATCATGACCAGTAAGCAATCAATAATATAGACAATGGTCATGACACTTAGTTGGCCTTTTGAAATGGTTTTGAAACACAATATAATATCTTTTTAAATCATTTTTTCTATGTCACTAGGTTGTCAAACCGAGGTGTGCCATATTTCAAACCACATTATGAGAATCAAGTATATTTAGCTCACTACGTAAAGCATAAAACCTTGACTCATCGAGAGGCTTAGTGAAGATATCGGCTAGTTGTTTTTTGGTGCTCACATGACGAATTTCGATATCTCCTTTGGTTTCGTGGTCTCTCAGAAAGTGATGTCGGATGTCTATATGTTTGGTTCTTGAGTGGCTTACGGGTTTGTTTGCAAGCTTTATGGCACTTTCATTGTCACACAAGAGTGGGATTTTGGTGAATTGACATCCGAAATCACGAAGGGTTTGGCTTATCCAAAGTAGTTGAGCACAACATGCACCGGCTGCAACATACTCAGCCTTAGTGATGGAAAGGGCTACATAATTTTGCTTCTTTGAACTCCAAGACACTAGGGACCGTCCAAGGAATTGACATTTCCCCAAAGTGTTTTTTCTATCTACCTTGCAACCGGCATAATCGGAATCCGAATAGCCAAGTAGATTGAACTTGGAGCCCTTGGAATACCACAAACCATGGTTAGGAGTGTGAACTAAATATCTCAAGATTCTTTTAACAGCCACTAAATGACACTCTTTGGGTTGGCTTGAAATCTAGCACACATGCACACACTAAGCATTATGTCTGGTCTAGATGCGCATAAGTAAAGTAGAGAGTCGATCATGGAGCGATATATCTTGATGTGCACGGCTTTTCCTTCTTCATTTAGATCAAGATGTCCATTGGTTGGCATGGGAGTTTTGATAGGCTTGGCATTCACCATGTCGAACTTTTTTAGCATATCATGGGTGTACTTGGTTTGGCTAATGAACATCCCTTCCTTCATTTGCTTGATTTGAAATCCAAGGAAGAACTTCAGCTCACCCATCATGGACATCTCAAATCTATTAGTCATGATCCTACTAAACTCCTCATAATACACATGTTTAGTACTACCAAATATTATGTCATCGACATATATTTGGCACACAAATATATTATTTCCAACTTTGTGAGTAAAGAGTGTAGGGTCAGCTTTGCCTATTTCAAAGCCTTATTTGAGCAAGAATTCCCTAAGGCATTCATACCATGCTCTTGGTGCTTGCTTAAGCCCATAGAGCGCCTTTTGGAGTTTATAGACATGGTTGGGGAACTTGGGATCTTCAAACCCCGGTGGCTGCTCCACATACACCAACTCTTGTATTGGGCTATTGAGGAATGCACTCTTGACATCCATTTGGTACAGCTTGAAGTCATGATGGGCAGCAAAGACTAGAAGCATTCGAATTGCTTCAAGTCTTGCCACCGGTGTATATATTTCTTCAAAGTCCAAGCCTTCTACTTGAGTGAAGCCTTAGGCCACCAATCTTGCTTTGTTCCTTGTCACCACGCCATTTTCATCTTGCTTGTTGCGGAAGACCCACTTGGTACCAATGACATTGGTATTGGGCCTTTCCACCAAGTTCCACACTTGATTTCTCTTGAAGTTGTTGAGCTCTTCTTGCATGGCCTTGACCCAATCCAGATCTCCAAGTGCTTGTTCTACCTTGAGAGGTTCCAAAGAGGAAACAAACGAGTAACATTGACAAAAATTTGCTAAATGTGAATGAGTTGTTACGCCCTTTCGAATGCTCCCAAGGATGTTGTCAACGGGGTGATCCCGTTGTAGCATTTGACGTAGCCTTAGATGCTCAACACCTCCTTGTTCTTCTTCTAGACCTTTAGCTTCTTCTTGTTCAAAGATAGGCTCCAAGTTGAGCCCTTGAAGTGGTGGAGTAGGAGTTGAAGGAGCTGTTGCTGAGGTGGATGGGGCGGCACTACCGCCCTGATGATTTTCAGCAGGTGAGTGCTGCCCTTGTCGATGGAGTACGTTAGTGGAAATTTATGTAGCAACAGCCTAGGGATCCTCATCATTAGTGGCTCAATCTTCTTGTGGCCTAATGTCGCCTATAGCCATTTGCTTGATTGCCTCACATGGTGGATCCTCCTTTTTTACTACACTTGAATCAACTTGCTCCACTTGAGAGCCATTAGATTCATCAAATGTCACATCTACCGTGACTTCAACTCTACCCATGGTTTTGTTGAAGACACGATAGGCATGCTCATTTGATCCATAACCAAGAAGAATGCCTTCATCAACTTTAGATGCGAATTTAGAAGTTTTGGGTCTTTTGTTAAGTATAAAACACTTGCACCCAAACACTCTAAAGTATGACACCTTTGGTTTGTTACCGGTTAGAAGCTCATATGAAGTCTTCTTGAGTTTCTTGTGTAAGTAGAGGTGGTTGATGGCATGGCAAGCGGTGTTGACGGCATCACTCCAAAAGAGGTCCGATGTCTTGTACTCATCTAGCATTGTCCTTGCCATATCAAGAAGTGTACGGTTCTTCCTCTCTACTACACCATTTTGTTGAGGAGTGTAAGGAGTTGAAAACTCATGCTTGATGCCCTCATCGTCAAGAAACTCTTCAACTAGAGTGTTCTTGAATTCAGTCCCATTATCACTTCTCATCTTCTTGATAGGAAGACCGAACTCCCTTTGTGCCCTTCTCACAAATATCTTGGCTTTCTCTTGCACCTGGGACTTCTCATAAACAAAGAACACCCAAGTGAAATGGGAATAATCATCAACAATAACTAGAACATATTTGTTACCCCCAATGCTCAAGTAGGCGACCGGTCCAAAGAGATCCATGTGAATCAACTCCAACGGTTGTATGGTGGTCATGATGCTCTTTGGTGGGTGAGGTACACCTACTTGCTTTCCAGCTTGGCAAGCACTACAAATCCTATCTTTCTCAAATTGAATATTGGTTAGTCCAAGGATGTGGTTGTCTTTTAGAAGTTTGGCCAAGTTCCTCATCCCAACATGAGCTAGTCGGCGATGCCATAGCCAACCCATGCTAGATTTTGCCACTAAACAGGTCTCAAGCTTAGCTTTACTTTTGCTAAAATCAACTAGGTAAAGCTTGTTCTTGAGGCGACCCGTAAAGACAATAGAGGAATCCTCCCTCTTAGAGACTTCCACACCCTTATCCGTGAAGAAACAATTGTAGCCCATCTCACACAATTGAGAGACGGACAACAGATTGTACTTCAAGGAATCAACATGTAAGACATTTGTAATTGAATGATCAAGTGTAATAGCTACTTTACCAAGTCCAATCACACCCCCTTTTGAATTGTCACCAAATATGATATTCTCATCTGAGTTTGTAGTTGGGGAGTATGATGAGAACATACTCCTTTCTCCGGTCATATGATTTGTACAGCTGCTGTCAAGTACCCAACTTGACCCACCGGAGGAGTTTGCCTGCAACACAAGTTTAGTTCCTAGTTTTAGGTCCCTAAATATTCTTGAGGCCTTGCATGTTAGTCACAAGAACTTTAGGAACCCAAATGAAAGCATTAAGATAAACATTTCAACCATTGCCAACAAACTTGGCAAATACTTCCCCCTTGCTGTTGTGCTACAAAATAAAGTTAGAATTCAAACATTGTTGAGGTGTTTTTGCCTTTGGTTGATAAGCATATCTATTTGGAGTGACTTAGATAGATTTCTTTGGTTTCTGGACAACCTGCTCAGGATGAGACACCTTCTTCTTGGGCTTGACATGAGCTGAGGAGGAGGAGGTGGTCTTCCCTTTTCTATGAGGGGCGACACTGCCACCCTTCACAGTGGCACTGCTGCCCATAGGCTGCGGTGCTGCTCTAGGCTAGCCTTATGCCACCATCTATGCAGACCTATCTATACCTTCCTGCCCTTTGCTCATGAATTGAACACACTCATATCCATTGATTACCTTTCTCCCATTGGTTTTACCTTCATGAGTGTGCCCAAGCCCATCCTTGATGTGTGGATTTCTTCCATCTTTGTATTGCGGCCTCTTTGGTTGTTCAACTTTTCCACCAGTAGATTTCTTACTTTCCATGCACCTTTTGCCTAATATAGCATTGAGCCTAGCAATCTCCTTTTTCATAACCTCCATGTTTGCAAGGTTAGTGGAATAAACATTTAAGTCAAGATTATAGTATTTTCCACACCCTTGGCTAGTGGAGGGAATAGAAATATCATTTATGTTAGAGGGTAGTGGAGTGCTCTCCCATAGAAGATTATATTGCTCCTCAAGTTTGTTGTGCTTTTCAACTAAGACACAATACTTGTCATTGAGTGCAATATTTGCCTTCTTTGTGAGAGCATGTTCTCTTTGTTCTTCGGCCAATGCCTTGTTCAAAGAGTCCACCTCACTCCTCTCTAACTCAAGAGCTTCCTTGCATCCAATATACATCTTTTCGGTTTCCTCAAGATTTTCATCTCTATCGGCTAGCTCGGCTTTGACACTTTTTAATTCCTCCATTAGATTTGTGATGAAGAGCTTGGTCTTAGGATCCAAATTTTTAGTCAATTTAGCATATTTCTCAACATCACTAGTTTCATCATCACTAGAATCACTAAGTTCACTACTAGAGATGTCACTAGGAGGTGGAGGAGATTTGGCTCTTCATTTTACCTTCTCACCCTTTGTCATAAGATAAATGTGAGTGGAGTGGTGGTCATCATCATCGGACATATTGTTGAAGAGCCTTGGTGTAGAGGATGGCTTTTGAATGGCCACGATTGCAACCTTCACATCCTCATCACTTGACTCCTTAGTTGAGTCCCATTCATGCCCAATGTGTGCCTCTCCCATTTGCTTATATCTCTTTTTGTGTTCATGCTTGCCTTCATTGTTGTCACTCTTGTATTTGTTGTCTTTCTTCTCATAGGGACACTTAGCAATGAAATGCTCGGTGCTGCCACAATCGTAGCAAGTCCTCTTCTTCTTGTTTGGAAACCTTCTTTGCACTATTTTATACCCATTCCTTTTCAGCCCCTTGTGATAGTTCTTCATGAACAAAGCCATGTCATCAATCTTCATGTAATCAGCCCCATCATCTTCATCTTCACTTGAGGATGAACTTGGATCATCATTTTGTGGAGTTGACTTAATTTCCTTGGGCTGACTTGTTGATGTTTGCTTACTGTCCTTTGCCTTGTTGGAGGTGCCTTGATTGCTTGATTTATTGGCCTTGAGAGCTACTTCCTTGATTTTCATGCCTTCTAGCTTGGCTTGCAACTCACCAAGTCTTCTCCTCTCATTGGCTTCTTCTCTTTGCATGTCAAATGTCAACAATCTTCCAAGCACATCATTTGGTGTGAAGTGCTCAAACTTCTTCTTATCTCTAATCAAGGTAACTACGGTCTCATTTCTTGGTGAGTAGGCTTCCAACATAACCTTCACCACTTTGTGATCATCAAGCTCATCACATCCATAGCCTCTAATCTTGCCCACCAAGGTCATCAATCTATCAAACATCTCTTGTGGCCCCTCTCCATCAACAATCATGAACCTATTGAGCTTAGCCATCA
The DNA here is from genome assembly GCF_019320115.1 of Miscanthus floridulus. NCBI lineage: Eukaryota > Viridiplantae > Streptophyta > Magnoliopsida > Poales > Poaceae > Miscanthus > Miscanthus floridulus. The sequence goes on along the minus strand of NC_089595.1, from coordinate 80,052,093 downwards.
ACAAATCAATCTTTGCTTTCCTCACTTTATCAACACCTTCATGTGCTAGATGCAAAGTGTCCCAAATCTGCTTTGCAACATTGACATTCATCACTCGGTTGTACTCATTTCCATCCAAGGCACTAAGAAGAATGCTAGTGGCTTGGCCATTGAGATGGACAGCAGCTAACTCCTCATTTGTTGGCTCTTTGGGATCTTCTGGTGGCTGCAATCCATTCACCACAATCTCTCAAAGACTGGGGTGAAGACCTACAAGATAGGCACTCATCAAGTGCTTCCACTTGGCAAAGTTTGTCCCATCAAAATGAGGCAACTTGCCCGCGGGTACATTGATAAATGACCTTTTGTTATGGTTAGACAAATAAGAATAATTAAAGGATACGGCGGCATATTTGTTCTTGTTGTTGTGGCTGCCCTTGTCATCGCTACCCTTCTTCTTGTCCTTGCTCTTCACCTTCTTGCTATCTTTTGCAGCATGGTATGACACATCATCATCTCCATCATCCGAGCTACTAGAGAGCTCACTAGATGATGCATCATACTCATTCTTCTCTTGCTCTTGAGCTCTTGCTGCCCTTCTCTTGACTCTTGCCTCTCTTGTGATTCTTCTAGCTTCTTTTCTCTTTTTCTTGTCCTTGAGCCACTGCTCTTTCTTCTTCTTTTCTCTAGCTTCTCTTGTTGCGATCTTGGTGGCTTTTCTTTCTTTTCTTGTCTTTCTTCTTTCGGCATCGGTGGTCTTGGCTTCTTTGATGGTGGCATCACTTGCTATCGACATGGACAGCTCACTACTGCTGCCGACATCCTTGATGTGCACACCACTTGTGTTTGCAATGCGAACGGTCCTCGAACCTCCTCCTTCTTCCATACTTCACGTGGTGAAGCGTATACGAAGCAACCTCTCTCTAATACCACTTGTAGGGTCTACCAAAAAGATAAAGGAGGCCTAGAGGGGGGTGAATAGGCCTGTAAAAATTCAACTCAAAACTCTGTCAGAACAGATGGCAGCATTGTTGGCCTGTAGGGCGGCACTGCCGCTCTTGGAAAATAAATCTAATACAACTAAGATTTTATAGAGATAAACCTAACCCCATTAGCTGCTTAATCCTGCAATATAAAGATAAGATCCAGTTCGAAGACTAAATACCACAGAAACTCCACATAAGGGTGGATCGAGCAACCAAACCCTAACACCAGCTACCAAAGAGCTAAACCAGCAAGTAAACAAGATGAAGCATGCGAGACACAAGATTTATCCCGTGGTTCAGCTCACCACAAAGGTTTGCTTAAGTCCATGTTGAGGAAGCCACAAAAGGCTTGGGCTTGCCACAAAGGCTTGCCTTACCCTCGTTCTCAAATCAAGAGGATGAACTCTTGAAGTGAGAGGTGATTTCTTAGCTCTAAGAATGAGGTTACAAATCTCCCAAGGCTGCCACATGAGTTGGCAAGCTCAAGGGCGACACCTAGCCAGCTAGGAGCAAGCTCCAAGAGTAACAAACTCTAGAACCACCGGCCAAACATGAACCAAATGCTCTTAGACTTTGGGAATTAGTGGATCTGCTCTCCAATCGAGTTTTACTGCCTTTTCTCTCAAGTTTTGATGGTTAGAATCAAGGATTTGCTTGAGGGATGAAGGAGCAACAATGGAGGAGAGAGGGTGAGCTTTGGTTCTGTTCTGTTTTGAGCAGAATGACTGAGTGAAGTGGACGACCGTTGTGGGCTAGGCCTGAAGGGTATAAATATCCCTTGCGTCCAACGGTCAGTTAAGGGTGGCACTGCCGCTCTTAACAGGGCGACACTGCCGCCCTAGCCAAAATAGGTAAGTTGAGGTGAAATTTGGCTGGTTGTTTTGACTAGATGAGAATTTGAGCATCTCGTTCAACAGTTGACCAACTGTCCTAAAATCCTTCTTAATAGTACGGCTTTCCCTAAACTCAATTTCAAAACATAAAAGAATTTAAACCTCCTTTGAGCTAGGTCTAGCCACCTTTTGTAATTAGGACACCTACAACCTGTACATCATCCTCATTTTTCGATTCCCTGCTTGTCATCTCAATAAATTTCATTAGTCCTCTAATTTGGTGGTCATCTATGCCAAAACCCACAATAGGACTTGATTGTACTTACAAGAAACCCATTTCGAAAATTTTACGTAGGCCTAAATCTTGGTGCTAAGCAAGCTCGTAACACCCGAGGTGTTATAACATGGGTACAATACATTAATAGTTCAAATGGAAAACAAGACAACACAATGAAATTTCTAGTACATAGCTACATTGATCATTAATAAAACATGGAACTAATAGACGGCGCAATTAAAAACCCTCAGTCAGAAACATACTGAGTAAGCAACTCGTCGTCCGAGTACCAATCCTCAACCACAACCCTGTTGCTGTGGCTAGGCTCACCTGCATTGCCCTGATCTGCCTTTTGCCTTTAGTAAGCGGCCTCCGCTTCATCTGTGGCATGAGACAAGAACGCGTTCTCTTCCTCTTCGTTCATGTGGCTAGGCTCACCTGCATTGCTCTGACCTCCATGTCACCTATCGTAAACAACCTTCGCTTTATCTGTGGCCTCTATGGCCTGAGTGAAGAATGCGTCATCATCCTCCTCCGCCTACTAGCCCGCCTCTGCTAGAGCGATGAGCTCGCTCAGTCTACCAGTGTCATCCTCGGCCTCCTCCATCTACAAGCCTGCCTCTGCTAGAGCAATGAGCTCGCTGAATCTAGTAGTGTTGTCCTCATCCTCGTTCCCCTCATCAGACAACACAATTGGTGATTCAACGGTGCGACCATCTCGCTTTCTATGCTCATCTAACTTCTTTTCTTCATACCTTGCACGAGCCACCTCTACAGCATGTTTCTCACTGCATTCAATCCCTTCATGTATAAAATGCAATCAGTTAGCAATGTGATTATATTATATTTAAAATCAAACAACGAAAAAAAAGCTTTCAAGCACTCACTAGCACATAATGTAACAACATGCTCGTTCAAGACCTGTATTTATACTCTTGTCTCCTCCCTTGCCTTCTTCCTTGCCTTCTCCTCCTCTAATGTCATCTGTCTCTCCAATCCCCATTTGTCAAGCCCAATATCGATCGGGTTACAAATACCACGCTGTCTAGCAAACTCACGCATCTTGTCTTTGTGATGTTTAATGAATAGGTTAACGTAGTCAGGTCCATATCCCCTCTTCCGTGCAATTACTTGCTTTCCCTTTAGTTCATCCAAGAACTTAGCTTGACCATCATAACATTCCCACCTGCATTTCCTAGTGCTCTGTTCAAACAAAAAAATATATCATATATGTCTTAGCAAAAGAAACAAAATACAATTTCATGGTTACCACAAAAATAACCAACCTCATCATAGTCAACCATATGGCCAAAATAATGGCTTATTCCAAGCTCTAAAGGGACCAGACCATAGTTGGATTTAACACCACATTCGCACTTGACTGGAGGTGCTTTGTAAATTAACCTTTCTTTCTTCTTTTGCTTTGCCTTTGGCGGTTCTTCCAGCCATTGGTTCTTAGGACCATACAACCACTCCTTGAAATGACACTTCGTCATTGAAAACATCTAAATAAAGTGATATTAGTATATGAACACATATAGATCAACATTTCAACACATACACTTTGCACTTACTTCATGCTTGTTTGGACATACAAACTCCAACGTATTCTCAGGGTTTATCACAGCTCGATCTCCGCAATTGCATAAAGGAGGTTCCTTGAGTCGTCTAACTGCGGCTAAGTGCTTCTCCTTAGCCATCATTGGATGGGGGTTAGGGGGAGGTGGAACCCAACGCTCAAAGTGCTCTCGTGGATGTCGCCCTCTCCACCAATCGTCGAAAAGGAGATACCTGGGGTCAAACTTGTCTGCACCGTTGATCCACTGAAAGAAAAAGCACCTCTCATGGGCCTACACAACAAAATTCTAACAAAATATTAGTAACCTAGTAATACAAATAAAGAAAAAAACATACAGAAATAATTACTTACATAAAAACGACTGCATGTGTAGAAGCAACGAGTCGTTGTGTCCGGATGTCTCGATTGAAACACGTCATTCGGACGACCACAGTCACAGTTAAGGACAGGGAGGTCAGGAGGGACGGGGGCATCTTTGCTAGACTCGTCAGGGTACAATTCTCTAGGACGACCCCATTTTCGCCTCAACTGCTCCCGAAACATGTCTTCCATCTAATAAAATGGTCCAAATTAAACATCAATTAAAACAACGCAAATTAATGTAAAATATAATCATTTGCATTACAACTAAAATAATATAACCAACACTTATAGCAACAAAATTATACATGGTAAACATACTTCTAACTAAATAATTAGCCTTAACATTGATAAAATCAAACTAATATCTTCCTCCAAACCGTAGTCATAGTTCCCAAACATAATTTTGCTCCTAACCTTAACTCCCATTCATAATATTCTAATCCACCGTTCAAACGAAAATAAAAAGTACGTCATTACCTTGAACGAGGCCGAGGAGGGAGGGAGGCAGCCGGAGAATGGAGGGGAAGGGAGGGAGAGACAGCACTTGGGAGTGGCAGGCGGGGCGGCGGGAGCGAAGGCACGGTGGCCAGGCAGGCGGACGTGCTCGGGCAGGCGGGACTGGGCCACGGCGCTTTTATTTGGTTCTGCCGCGCCACCGATCAGGGTGCGCCACTATCACGCCAAGATCGGTGGCGCGGCAGGCCCTGCCACGTCACCGGTCAGTATTTCCGATCGTCGCCACGTCATCCAGCCGTTGTGCCACCATGCATGACGCGGCACAGGCTTTTCGCCGCGCCATGGCAATAGGCACGGCCAAAAGTGTTAGTTTTAAAAAAACAGTATTAGATTTAAAATTAGTTTACAAAAAGTGTTAAAATTAAATAAAAATCACTGCTGAAGCTTGTCTAGAACTGTTTCAGCAAGTTTGATTTTTGGTGTTTGACTTACGGACATTCCGGAATTCAACCGCGGACAGTCCACCGTTCTTCTTTCTGCCTAGGTCAGAACTGTTTCTCATCGTTCAGTTTTCAGGAGTTGAACACCGGACAGTCCGGCCCTCAACCCCGAACAGTTCGGGACCTGACCCACAGACAGTTCGGGCTCCCTACGGCAGACAGTCCGGGCCTGTGCAGATTGTGTTGTTTTCTCTCGTTCTTTCAAGCACTTGTTTTCGTCTGTTCTCAGTTGATCCGTTGTACCTCTTGGTCATCGCCAAAGGTACCCAACCACCCGTTGGCTTGTGATCAAACCATTCTCTAGTGTCTTTGCTCTTGGGTCGTGATTTTAGGACAGCGGTTTAAAATTTCAAAAAAAAATTGAAGCTCCAATTCATCATCTCTCTGGTCGTCGTTTTCAGTCCTTCAGGAAGCCTATATCTAGTGTATCTTCATGATCTTGCCCCCCAAGCAGTGATCGGAGAGAGAGTCTAAAGTGCGGCTTCCACTATCAACCCTGGCATGCCATGGCCAGCTTTAAGGTGTGTTTAGTTGGGAGGTGAAAATTTTTTGGTGTCATATCGGATGTGTCGGAAGGATGTCGGGAGGGGTTTTTGGATACTAATAAAAAAACAAATTACAGAACCTATCAGAAAACTGCGAGACGAATCTAATGATACTAATTAATCGGTCATTAGCACATGTGGGTTACTGTAGCACTTAAGGCTTTTCATGGCCTAATTAGGCTTAAAAGATTCGTCTCGCGATTTTATCAAGAACTATGCAATTAGTTTTTTTTCGTCTATATTTAGTACTACATATATGTGTCCAAACATAATTTTTATTGTAGGAGGAAAAAAAATTTAGAAACTACACGCCCTTAGTGCCCAGACTCCAGAGAGCAGAGGGCAGCAATCGCTGGCTTTAGGACACCCGCAGCACTGCAGCAGCATGAATGGGTGCCGTAATCCTTGCACGATTAATTTATGTATCGTGCATGCTGTCCTTCAAAAAAGAATTAATGTGCATGCACTACTGCGCCCCTGGCAGCAGCATTAAAGGCTCGCTTGTTTTTTTTTAAGTTGTTGCTGTTATGTTGTCTAAGTATCTAAAGAGATTACAATAGTTAACAATGACAGTCATGCATGCAGGACGTGACGGGGAAAAGCCTATTAGACACAGATGGAGCCAAAGGAATCATATAGAATGCAGTCAGGTTTTGACAACCCCGTTTTTCTGTATGGAGATCAGGAGATGGCTGAGCAGAAATTTAGTAGGGCCTTGTTTAGATGCCATCCAAATTCCAAGTTTTTTCACTCTCTCTTCATCACATCAATTTTTAGCCGTTTGTATGGAGTATTAAATGTAGGTAAAAAAATAACTAATTGCACAGTTTAGTTCGAAATCACGAGATGAATCTTTTGAGCCTAGTTGGTCCACGATTGAACAATATTTGTCAAATAAGACGAAAGTGCTACTATTCATTAAGTTGAAATTTTTTCATAATTTAAACGAGGCCTAGGTGACAGGGTGAGCAAGCCGGAACAGTTGGACGCTGAACTGAAATTGAATAAATCCAAGACCATATGCCAATGTCATATCAAGCTGAGGGTAGAGGGATGATGGGACAACAGGAGGGCGAACGGGAGAAGGGCGCGTGCGTGCATTGGAACAGTTCCCATCGTCCTGTTCATCAGCGGTATTTATTCCGCCAACGAATAATATTTTTCTCCCACAACAAATCAGTAAATGGTACTTTCAGCCATAGCTTATCAGCCAAACGAACAGGACGTGCTGGTGTTGACTGATTCCACGTGGCACGGGCCAACAGCGTCCGGGAAGTTGGTTTCCAGAAACATCGAATATTATCTTGTATAATTAGTAAACTTAGGAGGTGTTTGTTTCGTCAAATTTCGACCCGTAACGATTCACTCTGCTATCGCATCACGTAGAATTTGTTTGGTTGCGCCACTCCAGAATCAATAACCAAGGGAAGGGATACGGGCTAGTGAAAAATGATACCGCCCACCTTCTGGGGGTCATTCGATTATTACTCCACCGGAAGCTAACCAAACAAATATTGTTTTCTGTTGCAATGTAATGGACAGCAGTGTTTCCTGATTTCGTCACCGTTGCCAGTGCTGTATCTAAATAAAGAAGCTCCTTAGTAAATATGCTTACACAAGGTCGATATGTCCGAGTGGTTAAGGAGACAGACTCGAAATCTGTTGGGCTCTGCCTGCGCAGGTTCGAATCCTGCTGTCGACGCGATTTATTTTATTTTTCGTTCATCTTTTTTGGTTCCTTTCTTTCGATCCGGCGCCACACTAGCCCAGGACCGTAGCACCAGTTCACCCGAGTGGCGCAGCACATTTCTGGAAGCCCAAGCAAATAATTCCAGCCTCGCGCCCCGTCCGTGTCTGTGGGCCTAATAGTGGCTTGGGCCCATTTTATGAGTCCTACACACCCGTCGGCCCAGTTTTGCACACTACTTCGTAACCGGAGCTCAATTCCATGGTCTCGGCATTGTTTATTTTGGCCTCAGCTATATCGTGCTTTGGCTTCCTTTTTCTTTATACAAAATGCCTCAAGGTACAATTTCTTTCCTATACAATGCAAACCTCAGGCAGGTTGCATCCGAAGATTTCAGTAAGTTGGTCGGCACTTATATACTGTTTAAAACAATTTTGTTTCTATTTTTGTTGAAATTGTTGGCATTGTTGTTTTCATTCGCTGCCATTCAAATTTCTAGTCCATGATGATTTAATTGTTGGCATTGTTGGCACTTATATACTGAAGCCTAATTAGCATTTATAATTGGCCTCTTTCATTTTATATACTGCTTGATTGGCTTATTTCCTACCCCCTGCTTAGCCTCTGCCTCTCAAGTACAACCTGTGTGTTTCGTTTGCTAGGTATCCATGGTCTGTTCTGTGTCGCCACCAGCAAGGTAACTCTCATATTGTCTAGAAGAACATGAACCAAACAGACCTTCAATTTGTTTTATGCAATTCTGATTGGCATCTAAAGGTGAGACCGAGTAGATCGATCGACTCCAATCAAACAGATCGTTCTGGCTGTTGCTTATAACCAACAGATTTTCCGTAGCAGAGATACCGCATCAAAATGCTAAAAAAACAATGCTACTGCCCCTTGGCCATATTTCATGACTGTACAGACAATATCACTCTACTAATGTCAATTATATGATAACAGTTATAATCATTTTTCAATACAAATCTAATGACATCAATTTTATATTTTAGAAAATTATGTATTAAATAAAAAAAAATGCTGATCACTCGTTCCAATGAAACAAAATACGCCTAATTTCAATCGGATTGAGTATATCACAAGCACCACAAACAGGCAAACCACAAACGACTGGGCAGCAGTTGACATGGAATGATTAACAAAGAATAGAAGCAGAATACCAGCCCTTGATGATTTGTACTAACACCAGATGACAACAATTAAAACAAGAATTAAGATATCCAAATCGTTCACATCACTCCTTGGCTCACAATTGAAAATTTTTCTAATCTCCTAGCAAGGCCCAAGAACCAAGCACAAAATTAAACTGAGGTCTTAAAGGCAGTGTAGAACAAAAGTTCCAGATACTGATGCACTGTATCTAGTGCGATTTGACGTACTCCTGCACTATGTTAAGGCCCTCAGATTCTTCGCCGTAGTCCTGATGATCCAAATGAAGCAGCCAAAAATCACTTTTTGCCTATATAATCCAAAGTAATTGGTTGTAGTAGTACAGTAGGAAATCAATAGTTACCTTGACGACAACACAGGAGCAGCCTACAACCTTCCTTGCCTTGCCCTCAGAATCAATCTTGCAAAGCTATATGGGATCGTAGATGAAGGTTGTTAGATTAATATGCTCAGCAAACTTGAATATTAATTCACAGTAATAACTAAAACAGAATATAATCGCATATGAAAACACCAAAACCATATTACTTTCTCTTCTCTCAACATTAGGCAGGACAATGTAAACCATATTAATTTTGCTAGGACCATCTAGATACTGACACAGTAAAACAAGGACCATTTTTAAGGAAGCATTCTTTAACTCACCCCAGCCCATTCGCCAAGAGTTTTAGCGCTAGGCACCGTAACCAGGTGAACATTGTGCTCAGAGCAGAGAGCCTTGACCAGCTTGACATAATCAGGCTGGTCACAGTCCTCGGCAAGCACGCAAAGCTGAGCAGCATGCTTCTCAATGGCTTTGGCAGCCTCACGAAGACCCTTAACAAGGCCGTCATGAGCACCTGACTTCTTCATGACAAGCTGCAGAGCAGTCATCAAGTCCATCGGCTCCCCAAGGACTGGGGTAGGTGCCTCAACTGCAACTGGGGTCTCCTGATCCCTGCAAAGTCATGGTGAATTGATGAGCTTCCAGTATCGTGGTAGTCACCAAACAATCCATGTCACAATTAGTGAATCACTAATTCAGTAACCAAACTAAGACCCAACAGGATTTACCATGAGTATGCTCTATATAATTACTCTTATACAATATAGAGACCCATCTGGGTTTGCCTTCTTGTGTAGTGGCAGCAATCCCAGATAAAAATAATGGTAAATCCTGTTAGATCGCCTCAAACTCCGCCTATGGTGGGGCGCCTTTGGTGTCCCAGCATAGCAGGTCCCAAGCCCTGGTAAAGGAGGAGGGTTGTGTTAGGCGTGGCGAGCCAATGTAAAAACTTAGCCACTTAAATGGAAATGAAACCCGAAAGAAAATCGTTGGGGCGTAACCCTCTTAGCGACGCGCCATATCGGAACCCGGGTATGGTGTTAAATGGGCAAGGGCCGGGTCGTCACCCCCGTGACGCGCCGTGTCGTGATCTGGGCATGGTGTCAAGTAACCAAGGATCGGGTCGTCGCTTCCTTAGTGGCGCGCTACATCGGCGCCCGGGTGTAGTGAAAAATGAGCAAGGGTCTTCGCATCAGAGTCGACGGGTGCGAAGGGTAAGGAAGCTAGTCGAACCAACTAGGATCCGTTTAGGTAGTTGGAATGTAGGGTCACTTACAGGTAAGTTAAGAGAATTAGTTGATACCGCGACTAGGAGGCGTGTAAATATATTATGCGTTCAAGAGACTAAGTGGAAGGGTCAGAAGGCGAAGGAGGTGGACAATACAGGTTTCAAGCTTTGGTATACAGGGATAGTCGCGAATAGAAATGGAGTAGGAGTTTTGATTGATAAGAGCCTCAAGAATGGTGTGGTGGGAGTGAGAAGGCAAGGAGATAGGATTATCTTAGTCAAGCTTGTCGTTGGTGATATGGTCTTGAACGTAATTAGTGCGTATGCCCCCCAAGTAGGCCTCGACGAGAGTGCTAAGAGACAGTTCTGGAAAGACTTAGATGGCCTGGTTAGAGCTATACCTAGTAGTGAGAAGCTTTTTATAGGAGGAGATCTTAATGGGCATGTAGGTACTACAAGCGCAGGTTTCGAGGCAGTTCATGGAGGTTTTGGGTATGGTAGTAGGAATCAGGAGGGGGAGGAAGCTCTAGACTTCGCGGTAGCTTTTGACCTGATGATAGCCAACACTTTCTTTAGAAAGAGAGAATCTCATCTAGTGACCTTCAGTAGCGGACAACACTGTAGTCAGATTGACTTTGTTCTCGCAAGAAGAAAGGACAAACGAGCATGCTTGGATTGCAAGGTGATACCAGGGGAGTGTGTTGTTTCTCAACATAAGCTTTTGGTGGCAGATTTTCGTTTTCAGATGCGTGCCCGTAGGGATAAACAAGCTAAGATTGAAAGAACAAAGTGGTGGAAACTGAAAGGGGAGACGTCAGAGGTATTTAGGGAAAGGGTTATCAAAGGGGGCTCTTGAAAGGAAGAAAACGACATAAACAATATGTGGGACAAGATGGCAACCAACATTCGGAAGGTAGCCTCAGAGGTGTGTGGAGTAACCAAAGGAAGGGGACGTGAGGCTAAAGATACTTGGTGGTGGAACGAGGAAGTCCAAAGGGCTATTAAGGAGAAGAAAGAATGCTATAGACGCTTGTACCATGACAGGAGTATGGACAACATAGAGAAGTATAAGGTGGCAAAGAAGACTGCAAAGCGAGCTGTAAGTGTGGCAAAGGGTAGAGCGTACGAGGATCTTTACCAACATTTGAATACGAAGGAAGGAGAGAAGGACATTTATAGGATGGCTAGGGTTCGTGAGAGAAAGACACGGGACTTCAACCAAGTTAAGTGCATTAAAGATGAAAGGGAGCATCTCTTGGTAAAGGAGGATGAGATCCGACATCGATGGCAAGAGTATTTTGACAAATTATTCAATGGTGAGAATATGGACACAACCTTTCAGTTGGATGACTCTTTTGATGACACCAATAGGCGCTTTGTGCGGAGAATCCAAGAATCTGAGGTCAGAGAGGCGTTGAAAAGGATGAAAGGAGGTAAGGCGATGGGACCGGATGGTATCCCAATCGAGGTGTGGAGATGCCTCGGGGACATAGCTGTAGTATGGTTAACCAAGCTGTTCAACCATATTTTTCGATCGAACAAGATGCCTGATGAGTGGAGGAGAAGTATATTGGTACCGATCTACAAGAATAAAGGGGATATTCAAAGTTGTACAAATTACCGATGAATTAAGTTGATGAGCCATACTATGAAGCTATGGGAGAGAGTTATCGAGCATCGCTTGAGAGCAATAACGCGGATCTCTATGAACCAATTTGGTTTCATGCCCAGAAGGTCAACCATGGAAGCCATTTTCTTAATAAGACAAGTTATGGAGCGGTATAGGGAGAAGAAGAAGGACCTACACATGGTTTTTATTGACTTGGAGAAGGCTTATGATAAAATACCAAGGAATGTTATGTGGTGGGTGTTGGACAAACATAAAGTCCCAACGAAGTACGTCGGGCTCATTAAGGACATGTACAGCAATGTTGTGACTAGAGTTCGAACAAGTGATGAAGACACGGATGACTTCCCGATTAGGATAGGACTACATCAAGGGTCAGCTTTGAGCCCTTATTTGTTTGCTTTAGTGATGGATGAGGTCACAAGGGACATACAAGGGGACATCCCTTGGTGTATGCTTTTCGCGGACGATGTAGTGCTAGTTGATGAAAGCCGGACAAGAGTGAATCAGAAACTGAAGTTATGGCGGAAGACTTTGGAGTCCAAAGGTTTTAGACTTAGTAGAACTAAAACTGAGTATATGAGATGTGACTTCGGCACTACTACTCGGGAGGAGGAAGATGTTAGTTTGGAAGGTCAAGTAGTGCCTAGAAAGGATACCTTTCGATATTTAGGATCAATGCTACAGAGGGACGGGGATATTGATGAAGATGTTAGCCATAGAATCAAAGCAGGGTGGATGAAGTGGCGACAAGCGTCTGTGTCCTATGTGACAAAAAGGTACCACAGAAGCTAAAAGGCAAGTTTTATAGGACGGCGATTAGACCTGCTATGTTGTATGGTGCAGAATGTTGGCCTACGAAAAGACGACATATTCAACAGCTAAGTGTCGCGGAAATGCGTATGTTGCATTGGATTTGCGGTCATACAAGAAGGGATCGAGTTCGGAACGATGATATACGTGAGAGATTAGGGGTAGCGCCAATTGAAGAAAAGCTTGTCCAACACCGGTTTAGATGGTTTGGACATGTGCAACGAAGACCTCCAGATGCACCGGTGCGTAGTGGAATCCTAAGTCAGGATAGTAACGTGAAGAGAGGCAAAGGAAGACCGAAGTTGACTTGGGTAGAGGCAATAAAAGGAGACTTGAAAGGATGGAATATACCCAAAGACTTAGCCTTAGATAGGAGTGCTTGGAAGACAGCTATTCACGTGCCTGAACCTTGATTGCTTCTGTTGGGTTTCAACTCTAGCCTACCCCAACTTGTTTGGGACTTAAAGGCTTTGTTGTTGTTGTTGCCGCCTGTTAGATCGCCTCCCTTTGTTGTAGCAGCAACCCCAATCTATCATGGTAAATTCGCCACCCTTTATTGTAGCAGCAGTCCCAATCTATATGAATATATAATTCTCTATACACAGAAAAAGCGTAATAGCTGCTTCATTGCAACTCTGAGATCAGCCAACCTTGCAACTCTGTCAGTGCATCAGCTCACTCTCCACCTGAAGCCCGAACAGCACGCTACCCAAGCCCTAGCCTGCGGCACCAACCGCTCCACATAGCAGCCGGCGCTGCCACCGCGTCTCCTCTCCTCTCTTCGGCCACCATACCCCTCTACCAACTCAGCTCCTCTGAGCCGGACTACGCCGCTGTCAACGAAAAACCTGGTCGGAGTGGAATCGACCCAGATAAAGTGGAATCCAGCGGACAACGGCGGCTACGCAAGGCGATGCGGCATCGATTTGACAATGTGGCGACCCGGCAAAACGCTCAACGTAAACATGTCGCAACAAGAACGACTACCACAAAAGGCAAAGATTTCGATGGGAGAACTTACGCCATCTCCCGAGCTCGAGGACCCGGCCGATTGCGAGGGGGATACCTGCAGAAAGCAAGCAAGCAAACGGAATGAACGTCAGTGGCAATTTGCGAGGGAGGCTAGGAAGAAGAAAGGGTAGGGGATGGGGAGGAGGCCGCCGCCACCACCTCGAGGGGGTCCGAGAGCAGAGGGAGTGCCGAGCCGCTAGGGTTTGCGCGTGGGGAGGAGGAGACGGCCGGGAGTTTTTGGACTTTTGGTGGACATATTTCAGGCGGGCCTTCTGGGCCTCAGTGGATATAATGTTGAGTAGGCCGAGCCAGCCACAGCCGCTTATGTGGACCGCGCTGAGCAGCCACCGGCCTCGTACGCGAAGGCATCGCACGGAAAACTACAGATGGGCTAAAGCTTCCCCCATTTTTTCACACGAAAAAAAACACAACTGAGCAAGCGATCGGTCAATGCTGAAGCAAGCATGCTGGCTTGTGGACATGGCCCCCTGTCCGTCGGCCGTGTCCGGCAGCCCCGGCGCAGGTCCGAAGCTGACCAGAACTCGTGTGATGTGCATGTGAATTGTGATTAACCGAGGGTGAGCACTGAGCAGTGCGGTGAACTGTGCCTCAGTGGACCGTACTGGACCGCGCGCGCTCCTGCAAATGCTGGCACCAGCTCCACGTTGTTGGCCTGCGAAACACACGGGATCCGGCGCTGCCGGATCGGCGAGATTTGGCCCTCGCCTGCTCCAACGATCTGCACGGTGCGCTATCAACACAGTTCCGTGATGCGCTCGGCTACTGCTTCTGCTGCAGCGCCGTCGCCTGCTTGGATTGAGTCGTTGGGCCGGTCAGCCGGACGTGTGATCCGACAGAACGTGCCAAGTTCTCTCTGCTGTACAGATCGCAATAACTTGGAGAGAGCCCATATCGGTGTTGGCCGAGGCCCGAGGGCGCGGGGGTACGGACCGGGTACAACGAAGATTAATTGGCCAATCAAGAGGCCTTGCTGCATTTGCGTCTTCGGATACCACTGCTCTCTTTCGAGGCAGAAAACGATCAGTGCAGCTCCAGCGAAACGAAAACCAACTTTATCACCGCTACGCGGTACGTGCGGTGTCGTGACGAAGATTTCATTGCATTGGACGCGCGTAACCGAACTGCACAATAATCATTACGACCCGAAACACGCCTGTTGCCCCACGCGAAATTATATTTGTCCAAACTAGAAAACGTTGACATCTGACGCTAGGTTGTCGCTGTACAGACTGCGAGGGCAGGAACTCGAATCTCGCCCTTATCTTCGGCCTGTTTGTTGGTTGGTTTCTGGGTTGGTTTGGGCTGGCTGGTGCTGGTTTATTGTGAGAAAAAAACACTATTGACTGACTGGTTTGGGCTGGCTGAAACCAACAAACGAACAGGGTGCTTGAGTCGTCCACAGCTCTAGCTACGGTCTACGTCTGGTACTTCGCCTGAGCAAGCGGCAGCCCAAGCATAATCCATGCCTACTTGAGAAGTGGTACTTTTCAGCGAACAAATAATATTTTTCTTTCACAACAAATCAGCCTAAACCATATTTCTGCGAAGCCAACGGGGCCGATGCCCTCTCACTTGGGCTAGCTACTCACAGACAGGTAGGTGAGCGCGACCGACCGGACAGACGCATGGTTATCTGTCCGTCAATACGAGATGAGATATGTTCATTCAAAACAACTAGTGAACAACCAAAGGATCTGGGGTTAGCGACGTACTGTACGCCGTCACAGATCGGAGCTGCTGGTTTATTCGGAGTCGACAGCCCGAAAGAAGTGCATCGATGCAGCCTAGCTTTGTCAGTTATTGTCACGGATATGTCGCCGTTGTTAGCTACAGACGGTACGGTGAGAGACGTACACCAAATTAGACCCCAACGACCCTGCCCAAGCAACCAACATGTTGCCTCGTTTACGACTAATCAATTCAAACCGTCTCTCTGGGAGTTCAATTTGCCTAGTACAGTACTCCGTAGATGTAGCCGCCGTTTGTTCTGATGTCGTGTCGCGTCGTCCAGGCCATTTCTAATAAAGGGGGGGGGGGGGGGGGGGGGGGGTGCGTACGGATAAGAGAGCAGGGTGTGTTGTGTGTACGTGCACCAGGCCTGAACGAACTACCGCATTGTACTACTGGCTAGTGGCATGTTCGGTTGGCTGGTTTGTGAAGAAGTACGGCTGGTTGATTTATGTGAGAAAAAAATATTGTTTCGGCTGAAAATTTACGATCGTTTACGACAAGACACAGCCAAACGAACAGGCTGTAGGTCGGCCGGACCCAGATGGATCCGCTCAGAATTAAAAGAACCACCGCTAGTGATGAGTACAGGCCCGATCTTCCAAGAGGTAGCCGGTAAGTTCGATTTGTGGAGATCTCGACGTTGGCGATCCGGCTTCAAATCAGACACGATTCGAACCCTGCAACCGTTACACCACCGCTCCGTTGGTTATCAACCAAGCACAACTTGATTGACCTCGCCAAGAAGGCTTTTCCTGCAAGCGAATCGAAGAGCACAAGCAAGAAGGTAAAACACGCAATCTGAAATTGCAAATATGAATGACGCGAATATCAATAGAGGGTTCAAGAACTCGGTTCCAAAGGACTAATCGACACAGTGGAGGAGATCAAGAACGGGGGCCCTGGATCACTGTAAAAGGATTTGTCACCACAGTTACAATGAACGATTCAGTTTCTCGAGGGAAAACTAAACTCTAAACAAAACCCAATTGTGTAGCAGCGGCGGCGGCTATGTTTATAGTCTAAGACTCGACCTAGGGTTGGGGACGGCCAGGGGTTGGGCGCCCACAACTTGGGCTTAAGGCCCGACACGATACATGGCCAAGTTGGCCCAAATAGGTGACGCAGCACCTTGCCGTGGTCACACAGAATGATCCACGGCCCTTCTGGAGCTGGGACCAGATCCAAAACGACGGCATCGTCGTCCCCTTTCCAACGCATCCAAGAACGGCCCGTTCCGATGTCGTATGAGGAAGTTATGACCAAAACAGTGACGACGTGTCTGCTGAATCCGAGGACGACGTGGCAGCTGAGTTGGAAACGAATTGCAACTTGGGGAAGACCATGGCGTCGGTGTGTCCAGCGTGGCGATGTCCTCATCATCCTCCCCTTCTCGAATTGGAGTCGTCCTCGACTCCATCTTGGCGATGTCCTCATTATCCCCTCCTTGTAGAATTGGAGTCGTCCTCGACTCCATCCCATCATCAGCGAACTCCTGCAAAAGGTTAGTGACAGCAGGCAATGCACCAGACATACAAGGTTGACAAAACATAGTATAACATGGTGCATCAGGATTATCACATAACTCAGCAGTAGCAGGAGTTGTAGCAAGAAAAGCACCTTCTTTTAACTTAATCCCATTATTTTTAGCAATGTCTGTTGGAGGTTTATTTTTTATCTCATTAGCATGTTTAATAATATCCGTAGGAGACAAATGCAGCAATGTAATTTTCTTGTCCTTATGTATGATAGTGTATGTATTAGTTCTACCATGGTGTAAAGCATCATTATCAAATTCCCATGGGTGACCTAACAAAATGGAACAAGCTTGCATAGGGACAACATCAAAATCAGCAGTATCATGATAAGAACCTGTGAAAAAGCTAATGCGTGCTGATTTAGTTACCTTAGTCTTACCACTATTATTGAACCATTGAAGTTTATATGGATACGAATGTTGTCGTGTGGTCAAGCCAAGCTTGTCAACCAAATCTGAACTCACCAAGTTGTTGCAACTCCCGCTATCAATGATAGTGAGAACACGACAACCCTGCACAATGAGATACATGTGGAACAAATTGTGACGTTGGATCTTCATCTCTTCTTCATGACCCACACGTGTACTCAACACACGCTGCACAAGAAGGCTAGGGTAGTTCGCGGCAGCAGCCATAGAGTCAATGGTGATGGCCTCCTTGTCATGATCGCCCTCGATGGGATCTGCATCAATGTTAGCAGTAAGGGCTAAATCATCTTCAACATCACTAGCACTTACATATCCATCCTCGGTAGCAATAAAAGCGCGACGACTGGGGCATTCCTTCATGACATGTCCCATGTCTTTGCATCGGTAGTAAATGATTTTAGAGCTGGACGAGGAGGAGCTAGTAGAAGCACCCGGAGTGCCACCTTTCTTCAGCTGTGGAAACTGCACATTAGACAATTTACTTACCCCGGAAGAAAATGGAGGTGTAGATGGCTGTGGTGCAACAGGAAGCTTGGGCGTCTCCGGCTCGGAACGCTGCTGAAAATTCCTCCCATTGTTAGACCTGAGAGGCTGGTGTTGTTTGCGTCCCTGTACTTCTCGTTCGGCCTTAATAGCAAGATGATACAATTGTGAAAAATTGCGCCATTATAATCAAGTATGTTCTGTATATCATGGTTTAAACCACCAAAAAATCTAGCACTAGCATCATCATCATCTTCATTTATACCACAACGTGCTAAACCAATAAGCAATTCTTGATAGTATGCTTCTACTCCTTTATCACCTTGTTTTAAAGTTTGTAGTTTCAAACGTAAATCACGTTGGTAATAAGGAGGAACAAAACGAGATTTCATACGTTGCTTTAAAACATTCCAAGTTTGAGGCACAGCAGCAGCATTATTGGCATTGCAAAGATCACTCCACCAGAACAAAGCAAAATTAGTAAACTCACTGGTAGCAAGTCTAACTCTATGCTCAGCAGGAACATTATGAGAATCAAATTTTTGTTGAACAGCAAGCTCCCAATCTAAATATGCCTCTGGATCAACATTATCAGCAAAAAGTGGTAGATTAAATTTAATTTTAGCAAAAGAATCATTATTACCATGATTATTACCTGCCATACCGCGACGATTGAAGTTGAGGCGGCGACGGGCACCACCATCAGCATACGCATCTTCATCACCAGCATCTTCATCATCAGCACGATAAGGTGGAGGGCGTTGCTCAAGCTGTTCAATGCGGGTGACCAGATTGTTCACGTTGCGCGTCAGCTCGGTCATAAGATTGCGTTGTTCAGTCATGAACGTTGCAAGCTCGCCCTTGGACACGCACTCATTGAAGTCCGTCGGAGTTCCTGCCATGGTTAGAAGATAGAAAAAGACAACACCAAAGTATTATCCCTATCAACTAAAAGGAAACAAGTGGTGGTGGTGAAAGTGGAATGCAAAATCACAAGCGGCTAGCGGGGCAAGTCGAGTAATGTGGTGGCTTCGACTTGTTGTTTGGGAATAGTGGATGGGATAGCGGCGGAAAACAAAATCACAGCAACGGGCGATTGAACTACGACCACGAACGCAATCCTAAACCAGCAACAAGACTCGACCACGGACACAAACTCAACAACACGAATCTGAAACGAAATTGCAAAGGCACAAAGGACGATAGGACAGCGGAAATTGAAATATTTTTGGGCTTTTTGTGGACTCTAGGTAATGAACAAATATGAATCTAAGGCAAACGAGATTATACCTCACGGTAAACCTGAAATATCTGATACCAATTGATGAGTACAGGCCCGATCTTCCGAGAGGTAGCCGGTAAGTTCGATTTGTGGAGATCTCGACGTTGGCGATCCGGCTTCAAATCAGACACGATTCGAACCCTGCAACCGTTACACCACCGCTCCGTTGGTTATCAACCAAGCACAACTTGATTGACCTCGCCAAGAAGGCTTTTCCTGCAAGCGAATCGAAGAGCACAAGCAAGAAGGTAAAACACGCAATCTGAAATTGCAAATATGAATGACGCGAATATCAATAGAGGGTTCAAGAACTCGGTTCCAAAGGACTAATCGACACAGTGGAGGAGATCAAGAACGGGGGCCCTGGATCACTGTAAAAGGATTTGTCACCACAGTTACAATGAACGATTCAGTTTCTCGAGGGAAAACTAAACTCTAAACAAAACCCAATTGTGTAGCAGCGGCGACGGCTATGTTTATAGTCTAAGACTCGACCTAGGGTTGGGGACGGCCAGGGGTTGGGCGCCCACAACTTGGGCTTAAGGCCCGACACGATACATGGCCAAGTTGGCCCAAATAGGTGACGCAGCACCTTACCGTGGTCACACAGAATGATCCACGGCCCTTCTGGAGCTGGGACCAGATCCAAAACGACGGCATCGTCGTCCCCTTTCCAACGCATCCAAGAACGGCCCGTTCCGATGTCGTATGAGGAAGTTATGACCAAAATAGTGACGACGTGTCTGCTGAATCCGAGGACGACGTGGCAGCTGAGTTGGAAACGAATTGCAACTTGGGGAAGACCATGGCGTCGGTGTGTCCAGCGTGGCGATGTCCTCATCAGCTAGGCTAGATCTTGTTGGAAATAAGTGCCTAATATACATTCCAGATTTTGTTTGGAGGAAAAACTCATAGATAAAAAATGATGCAAGCACATAACACAAGTAAACAGGCAACATATTGACTAGAACAGGATTGCGCAAGGAAATTACTCAATGATCCCGCGCAAAACATAGTCGAATGTGTTGAAGTAGATGTTACAGATCACCAAGCGGTCGTGTGTAGACGCTGCCCAAAAACCTGATTGCCGCCCCGTGCAGGAGTCTCGCGGCAGTGGTTTTAGAGATCCCGCTCTCTTCAAGTCCGGTGCACGCCAAACTCAAAGGTCGACGAGGCGCAGCAGCGAGAAGCTCAGCACAGCGAATGGTAAGGTGAGCGTGTGAATCCGTACCCTTCAACCAGGACGTCTCCTGGTTTTATAGGCCTTCATAGTGCATCAATTATCTTCATCAAGCAGTAAAAACTGCCCAATTTAATGACAGAAAATGCTGTAATCAAACAGCAGAAACTGACACACCTTATTACTGTTTAAAACGGCAGTTTCAATCACATTGAAGCGCCATTACGCTCAGTATAAAAAATAGAAACTGCACAAATAATAGCCTGCTGTACACGTACGCGTCGCGCTCGTCGCAAGTCACAAGTCACGCGATTTTTCACACGAAAAATGCGCGCGAGCTGCGCGTGCGTGTAGCAACAGTCTCCTTCTCTCTCATTTTCACCTATTTTGCATAGAGAGGAGACTCCCATATTTAAGCAAGGAATTAGCAATATGGGACTATAGGTTGTGCATGCTTTGAAATTTTCAGATTAGGCCAAAATGGGCCTAAATCCAACAGATCTCATCTTATTCACCTATTTGTTGGATCGTATCAGCAATGTTTATCGGTTATGATATAGTATTTTCCTCTTACAATAAAACAACATCAGTCGACTTATATACCACGGAAACGAAATTTGGCCCTGGCATTTGAATTTTGCGTGCATGTTAGTTGGGGAGGTGGTAGTAAACGTATGTACTAGACCATCCCATCCAAGAGCGGAGCTCGTACGTCGTCCCCTTGCGTTTACCGCGAGACGGAGCATTTCGTTGAACGTGTTTCAGAACCAAATAATGTGGCAGGGAGGCGCTGACTATATTTAGACGGTCGTAACAAGTTGTAATCGTAACATGCATATGCTACACGGACCTGACCTATTTTTTATATATATATATATATATATATATATATATATATATATATATATATATATATATATATATATATATATATATATATATATATATATATATATATATACACACACACACACACGGCTAGCTACACGCAGCTTATCATATCCATCCATCTGGGTACCAACGTTTCATAAATTAGCCTCCCGTAATAAGCACGGTCTTACTCTTCTTCGAAAAAAAAGCATGGTCTTTACTCCTACGGTCTGACCTATGACGTGCGCATGCGGCGGTTCTGCATGCCGTGCGCTGAAGTCAGCATTTTTTTTTTTTTTTTTTTTTTTTTTGCGATTCAGTCAGCATTGCTTCCTGAACCAACGCACATTTGCCTAAAGCAATCCAGGATTCCAGTACGTACGTACCTGGGGTTTGGCTGATGCTCCGTGGACACTACCGCAAACAGCAGATTTGTCAAGTGCAAAAATATTTGTCGAATGCATTCTATCATGCATTCGGTAAATAAGTTCTTTGTCGAGTGCTGTAAAAAACACATTCGGCAAAATAATGGCACTCGACAAACAACTCTTTGCGAAGTGCAAAAAACACTCCGCAAACTAGAAAAAAACACTCCGCAAAACAGAGACACTCTGGCAATAAACCGCCACATGGACATCTGGTTGGATTTAGGCCCATGTTTGGCCTAATCTGAAAATTCCAAAGCATGCACAACCTATAGTCCCATATTGCTAATTCAAGAAGAGGTTGCCTTGCTTAAATATGGGAGTCTCCTCTCTATACAAAATAGGTGAAAATGAGAGAGAAGGAGACTGTTGCTACACGCACGTGCAGCTCGCGCGCATTTTTCGCGTGAAACTGCCGTTTTAAACAGTAATAAGGTGTGTAATGGCGCTATTATTTGTGCAGTTTCTATTTTTTATGCTGAGCGTAATGACGCTTCAATGTAATTGAAACTGCCGTTTTAAACAGTAATAAGGTGTGTCAGTTTCTGCTGTTTGATTGCAGTATTTTCTGTAATTAAATTGGGCAGTTTTTACTGCTTGATGAAGGGAATTGATGCACTATGAAGGCCTATAAAACTAGGAGACGTCCTGGTTAAAGGGTACGGATTCACACGCTTACCTTCCCACTCACTGTGCTGAGATTCTCGCTGCTGTGCCTCGTCGACCTTTGAGTTCAGCGTGCACCGGACTTGAAGAGAGCGGGATCTTCGAAACCACTGCCGCGAGACTCCTGCACGGGGCGGCAATCAGGTTTTTGGGCAGCGTCTACACGCGACCGCTTGGTGATCTACAACATCTACTTCAACACGTTCGACTACGTTTTACGCGGGATCATTGAGTAATTTCCTTGCGCAATCCTATTCTAGTCAATATGTTGCCTGTTTACTTGTGTTATGTGCTTGCATCATTTTTATCTATGAGTTTTTCCTCCAATCAAAATCTGGAATGTATATTAGGCACTTATTTCCAACACATCCATCAGTTAGTGTACCGGCCGTTAGGAGTTTGCCGAGTATCCGTTAGTGGCACTCGGCAAAGAAATAAGTCTGCCGAGTGTTTTTTTTGCGCTCGGCAATGAAATAAGTTTACTGAGTTTTTTTTTTGCACTTGGCAAATAAATAAGTTTTTTTCTCTTCTGACCTTGAAACTTTTTCTACTCTCCACATACAACATGTGGTACTCCATGTTAAGGTTTGGTATATTTCTGGATCTGTTTGCTATATTTAATTAATTAAATATATTTCAAAGAAATTTTTGGTATAAGTCAAATCTGAATCGTAAGTGATTCAAATAATAGAATAAAATGAGTAGGAAAAATGATATTCAGGTTATTGAGTTCAATGTGAGGCCTTACACGGGAAATAAAAAGAAATTTTAAACATCTTGTTCAGGAAACACGACCAAGAACGTGTGGCTGAATGATTTTTAAATTCTAAAAAAAGCAAACGAAGTCTGAAAATCATGAGATTTGTCAAGATCTCATGATATTATCTGTAGAGGCTGTGGTAAAATATAAAGAAGGTTTCGCACAATCTGTCATATACGATGTTTACAAACCAAAGTATCTCAGAAGAAGAATAGTAGCGTTGAGAATGATTCGGTAAGATTTGGAGCCAAAGTGACGGTCGAACTGGAATTTGACTTCAAAACTTTTTGTATAGGCAATAGAGAACATAGATTGTTACATGTGAAATTTTGGTAAATTTTTGGATCTGTTTGATAATTTTAATTTATTAAGTGCAATTATAGAATTTTAATTGATATAAATTAAATTTGAGTTTTAACTGCATAAAATAATAGAATAATATTCCTAGAAAAATCAAATATATATTGTTGAGGCCCTGTTTAGATTCCAAAAAATTTCACTCCAAAGTGTCACATCGAATCTTGCGGCCATGCATAGAGTACTAAATGTAGACGAAAAAAACTAATTGCACAGTTAGGTGAGAAATCGCGAGACGAAACTTTTGAACCTAGTTAGTCCATAATTAGATACTAATTACCAAATACAAATGAAAGTGCTATAGTAGCCAAACAGTAGCCAAACCCAAAAAATTTTGGGAACTAAACGCGCATTTGACAAGGTATTTTCAAAGTATATTGGAACAAATTTAGAAAAACACGTTATGGAAAATAAGGAGAAGAAGGAAAATGGAAAAAAATCGGTTTGTCGAGTGCCCCTTATTTGGCACTCGACAAATCTGCGATTTGCTGAGTGTCAGACCTGGTACACTCGACAAACCCCCTAACCCGGCCTCCACAATTTTGCTTTTCGCCACGTCAGTGATCCGTGTCTCCAAAATGGAGCTCTTCCATTTGGCCAAACTCCTCTCCCTAGATTCCTCCCCTCTTATCCCTTCCCTCTCCCCGCCTCTCTCTCTCTCCTTATCCATTCCTTCCACCATCTTCCAACCTGCGACAGGACTCAGGAGGGCGGCCGGGGCACGCGGGGCGGCGTGGCACTCCAGAGGAATAAAGAACACATATTGTTCTAACAAATGCACTGTTGCTACATCCTATAGTAGTGTAGAAGCATGGCATACTTTGATATCAATCCTGTCGATGTTATCTTCTCCTGTGCGGCCCCCATGTTATTAATTTGATCTATCCTGACAAGTGAGATGTTTTGTCAAGTTAACATGCTTAAATAAGTGAGATGTTTTGTCACTGGCTTATTGAAGAGGCTTATTAGTTAACATGCTCAAGTTTGTCAATCACCTGAGATTGCATATAACCCATTCCTTGGTTGTATGCTCCTTGTTGGCCCATCTAAAAAGAGCAGAAATAGTCAGGTGGAGGTCAAGTCTATTAGGCAAACATACAGTAGTTTGTATGGTGAAGACCTGAGAAACATGCCCTATTCAGAAAAGAAGCTAGAACTTGCACAGCTGAACATATGCAAGACTGAAAAACTACTCTAAATTCAACTTAGCATCCATGAAAAAAATAAAAATCTATTCATTGAAAAGAAATCATAAAACAGTTTCAAATCCTAAAGAGAACTCACCTGGTGCATAGAAGCTAAGCATTCTGTTGGCATGGTACCTGCAGGATCAAGATGCAATCAATATCAATATCCTTAACACAAGTTGTAGAAGCAAAAAATAATCTAAAGAAGGCACATATAACTAGCAGTGCGTACAAGCTAAGAATAAACTGAAGGAGATGAGCTATTCTAAAAACTGTTGCGGCAGCACTAAAGATTTTTAAACAGAACAAAGTAGTGGGAAACAAAAACATATATGATGAACTAAATAATAGTTTAGTTACCAAATTAATTCCTGAGATGTGTAACATAGTTGCCACAGTAAGGGGTGTAAATATATGATGCAAAGTTTACCTGTAGCAGCTCAAAGAATGGTGCAATAAGGAAAGCCTAAAAATATTGTTAAGGAGAGCTGGCGCTTGCTTCTGCAAGGAAGGCCTGTATCAGTAGTGTCAAGCAGCAGCATATGGCTTTGTTTACACAACCCTGTATCAGTAGTGTCAAGCAGTAGCATAAGGTCTGTATCAGTAGTGTCAAGATTAAGTTACTAGTTACTTGTTCTTTATGGCCTACAACAATATAGAATTCCTTTCCAGCAAGAATAAGTTGCCTAACAGTAAGTGTTTCAATCACTATAGCTACCACAGATTTCTTTTGCAGAAAGTAAGTGTCCAAGCCAGCTTACCTATTTCAATGTATCTTGTAAGGTCAATAATAATCATTACTTTTTAGAAAATAGCAAAAACTTACTATTCTAACAAGGTTGCATCACAAGATCAGCAGCAAAATCAACACACTATCTTCACTACCATTCTGTACATATTTTTTTGACTTATAAAGGTGCTTCTAGAATGAGACATCATAAAAGAATGAATATGATAGCAGCAACTAAAACAAACACACCCAGGTTCAGCTCCTGTTGAATATGTCCCTGAAGACATAGAAAACCAACTTGAGAAGGAGAACGATAGGACAAAAAAAAATAGATATAATTGTTCCCAACTAATTGCATAATGAATAGTTTAACAAAAATAGTCACAAGCATACGCTACTATAAGAGGAAATAGCGGAGCACGTAATATCTATCAGGGATATGATAAGCTACTACTAATAAGTGATGGATCCAGATCAGGAGCATGTGATCTAGCCTAGCAAGAGTCAAGTGGAAGAGGAGTAGGGAAGGGGGTGAGGAGAGATGCAACTGAAAGAGCCCTCGCCGCCGCCAAAGTAGCCTCCGCCGTCATAAAACCTTGAACCCTAACAAGAAAAAAAGATGTGAAGGAGAAGGGAAAGGCCGGAAGGGAGAGGGGAGCTGAGGAGACGAGATTGATCTACAAATGAACTCACCTCCTCGGCGTGTTCGTGGCACTCCACCTCCTCGAGCAGGCCACCCGCGCCGGTGCGCCGCTGAGCCCGGGCCAAGGCCAGTTCCGCGCCGAAACCCGAGGTGTCGCTCCGCGGGGAGGAGAGGCGGAGGCGGCGCTCGGCGGTGTCGACGTCGGCGCGTGGCGCAGGCGACGGCAGAGGGTGGCACGGCGGATGCCACGGAAGAGAGAGACGCGAGGGAAAAGCCGAAGGCGGCGTCTCGGGCTGAGGTCGAGAGGACAAGGGAGATATTTTTCTCCCCAACAGGTATATATGCGACGGGCATTTGTAGGGGCGGCTCAATCACCAGCCGCCCCTACAAAATAGCAACTCCGGGGGCGGTTGGTGAGTGAGCCACCCCTACAAATCAGACCCATTTGTAGGGGCGGCTCGTATCACCAGCCGTCCCTGTTGTTCCATTTGTAGGGGTGGCTGGTGTCTGAGCTCCTGAGCACGCCACTGTAGGGGCGGCTCCATCACTAGCCGCCCCTATAAAAAATTCGCCCCGTTGCTATAAACCGTTTTTCACGTAGTGGTAGGCGCGCGCATGCAAGCGACGCCGTCCGACAGCTAGGGCATAGGCCTCTTTACCAGCGCCACAAATTTCAGTCGATCTCTGTCCAATGTAACAACCTAGGTTACAGTACACCAAAAAGGGTCTGAGCTTCCATATATATCTTTGCTGACCCCTAGGGCGCTGGAAGACGTGTTGTATTGAACTTTTTCTCTACCTTAATAATACAAATACACGCAAAACCTTTTGCGTGATTGAGAAAAAAAAGATCAACCTTTTTTCGCCCGCTCTAATTATCAATACTCTTTTCATTTTAAATTACAAGACGTTTTGGTTTTCTACGTATATAGCTTTTTGCTATGCACATATGTACACACTATGTCTAAATACATAATGAAAGGAATGCATTTAGAAAAATTAAATGAAACTTAGTATGATTCAGAATGGAGCGAGGTAGTCACCTAGATACGCCTTGGAATTGAACTGCGTAACATCTCAGGGCACATCTAGAATCAGTGGCGGAGGTACAGGGTATGCCGGGTATGCACCGGCATACCCTATCTGACCAGCATGTACTAATAACATATATGTATTATATATCTGTATTTATATTAAAAAAAAGGAAAGAAATCACTTGGATCACATATAACCCTATATCCATCACGGAAGCAGGAAGTTAGAAGGCCCAGGAGGCCAGTTCGCAGCAAGGTTATCCTCGGACCTTCCACTTTTTGGTTGTTATCTCGCTCCGTCGATTTGTTAAAAAAAATCTCGATCCGTCGATCGGAGCTGAGGAGTCACGGTTCACGGAACATGCCGCCCCCTGACTGACTGTTGACGCCGGCGTGACGGTGACGCCCTGGTTTTGGTGGCTGGTGCCCTGCTGCCTCCGGTCACTCGTGTGCAGTTTGCAGTTTGCACGACCACACAGTCATAGAGGCTCGCTGATTCACTATTTCTCCGTGGTAAAATTTAATCTTCTACTCTTCATCTTATTATAGAAAATTATTATCTACTTTCATAGCTACTCCCTCCATTCCAATTTATAAGATATTTTGATTTTTTTAGATACATTACTTTTATTATGCATAATCTAGACGTAGTACATATATAAGTGCATAGCAAAACTTATGTATCTCGAAAAGCCAAAACGTCTTATAATTTGAAATGGAGGGAGTATTTGCTAACATCACAAACAACAAATTGATTAATTATTTAGCATTGTGTTTTTTAATATTTATGCTCTTCTCAAGAGAAACTCTCTCGGTTAAGCTTTTCGAAATAAAGAGGCACAAAGTGTATCAATAGTTTATGAGCATGTCAAATTGGTGTTGCTTCTACCCGTGGCAACGGCAAGTGTTGAAAGTATTTTCTGCAATGGTTTTAGTGACAACAAAGTTACGAAATATGGTGGAGATAGTCTTTTAGATGATTGTCGTAGTCACTTTCACTGAGCGGAATATTTTCTTTGAAGTTGGTGAAGATGATATAATCAAGATATTTATGTCCCTTCAAAAGCGTCAAATAAAATAGTCAGAAATAGAGTTGTAAGTCTCTTGTACTCTTTTATTCCTATATTTCAATTATCGGTATGACTTTTGAACTATTTATATTGTATTTAGTGGATGGTTTTAACTTAACTAATCCATAAATTTAAGCCTTATTGTGTTATTTAGTGCACTTATACCGAATCATGTAGTCGATTTTACA
The DNA here is from genome assembly GCF_019320115.1 of Miscanthus floridulus. Lineage (NCBI taxonomy): Eukaryota > Viridiplantae > Streptophyta > Magnoliopsida > Poales > Poaceae > Miscanthus > Miscanthus floridulus. The sequence continues at coordinate 80,024,103 of NC_089595.1, read as the reverse complement.
ATTATTACTAAATTACTAATATGAATTTACCGAATTGTATATGAAAATTTTTAGGCGGCATACCCTGATCTAAAATCCTAGATTTGCCACTGTCTAGAATTGGACTCTGTACCATCTTTGGACACACATTGTTATAATAGGACTATAGGAGGTTGTCAGTCCTAGTCATATATGGGATAAGGAGGGACGTGACAGCGTTTTGTGGGAAGTAAAAGAAAAACGGTTGAAAGGATCATGTTCCTCTTTAATATAACAGGCTATATATGCTTCTCTGGGGCCAAAAGCCATATGCCGTGCTGGGCGGGTCACTTGGACACCTATAACTATAACAATTACCGCAACCCGTTTCCATATCGAATTACGCAAGCACTCATCAAAAGTCCACCAAAAAGAATCTAACATGCCGTACATGCATACACAGTAGAGTGTGCACATGGACAAAATAGCATCATGTCACTGACACTTAAGCGTCCGATCGTTCCAAAAACATGATCATCGCCACCCTAACTCGTTGCGGAGTGTGGACAGTGACTAGCTCAGCTACATGCACATGGACATGGCCCCTGTGTTGTTCCCACAACGCGCCGGCGCCTCGCCCATCTGCATCCACCACCAAATGGAATCTGTTGCTGGTGTGTGAGTGGGGACATGGTCACGCAGCACCACCCGTCGAGAGATCATCAAGTTGCCATGCCAGTGATTGCGAAGCTGCTCTCTTTTGCTGTTGGACATGAACGGACGTCCGTTCGTGTTTGCAATGGACTAACAGCCTCAGCCCTCAGCTATATCTGGTAGTACGTGCTAGTGCTAGCTGAACCTAAAAAATCCGCTCACGCACTACATTTATCTTGAGCACAAGAGCCACGTTTTCTTCCAATACATGCATGATCGTCAACAACCTTTTAACCAGAAAATCGACCTTTCAATGTTGCTGTCATCTATCGTCGACAGTGAGATGAGCTCGAGATTGTTGATTTGTTGGATTGCTTCTGAAAGTTGCCAATGAGGACCCGGTCGATCGGAAGGGTGGGTTGAAGTCTTGCATCAGAACCGAACCAGCCAGCCAGCCCAGCTGCCCCCAGTAACAGCAGCAGCATAATAAATATGACTGTACTGAGGTCAAGGTCCCCTGCATCTCCTGCAAAGAACAACTGAGCCTATCGCATTGCGAAGGAACGCCAACCATAAGGATCCATGGCATACGTTGTAAGCTACTGGAGGAAGGACAGAACAAAGTACGAATCGGTAGTAACCACACGGCATGCATGCAGTCGGGGCACGGCTTGTGGGCACGGGCGGCAGGCACACGCATGACACATATGTAGGAGTAAATACAATCTAGAAGAAATGGTCACTGGCCAAACAGCAGGTTGTGGCTGCTAAAGACGCCCTGGCCTGCCATACCCAGATGAGAGCGCCACTACTGCCACCGTGGACGGGCGCATGCACATGACACAGGACAAGATACGTATACTATGCCATTGCCATCACCAAACTGTAGATCGATCGGAGTTGGAATCCTTTTTTAATTCTATCTATCGTTGAAAATTTCATTCATGTTCGTGTGATTGATTATTAGGAGTATGTTATCTTCAAGCTAGTCTGCAACTACTGAAACTTTTGAGTAGCTTGACATGTAATCTTTCTATGATATCCTTGCGTTCTAGCTAGCTGTGCCGGCCTTGTGCTGCTGCTTTTTAAAAAATGGCGATCGAGATGCTAGCACGGCTTCTCATCATGCCTTCCATGGCTGCTTTATTTCCGGCCTCTTTTCCTAGCTCATCCCCTCCAACCACCACCAATACATGCAGTGAGTGTAGTGCATAATAATCGGTGGATGTTGATGTCTTTTGGCCAGTGATGGAAGTAGCTAGTGCTGCTGCTGAGATGGCCGCCCATTGGAACGGAAAAGAAAAGCACTGAATTCTTGTGTGCCGTGATGCATCCTACGACTACTACTTGCTGATGTGCAACGCTAGCTCGTTCATCAGGAGGCAGCGGCCCGGCGCCCGTCACATCTCCGGCGGTGACAGTATCTCGAGGTGAGCTCCGCACAAATCCGCATCCCACGATAAGCATGGAGTCAATTTGCTTTTGGTCTGTACTAGTGTCTCGCTGTACAATTTGATTCATAATTTTCGGGCCGAATTGACGACAATTGTTGCGAACCTCAATAGTGGGAGCAATTGCCATTCTTTTTTTTTGCAATGATATAGTATCTGCTTGTGTTAGGAAAAAGATCCATACCATATCTTTTTATGGTAACTTCATCATGACATTGTGCTAAAATTATGGTAAATGCATTCCATTTGTCTAGTGTATTCTACACACATTATCGTAAATATATCTTTGCATCCATACAAATCATTGCTGTTATAGTCATTTTGGCTCGTAGGAATGACATTTGTGCACTGTTCAAGGGTTAGTTTCATTCTGTTAATTGGAAGATGCAAGCTAGTTCGTTCATTCTAATTGTGTCTCATTACTAATGCAGAAAAAGGTACCTCAGGTTTGGTCAAAGCTGCTCTTCTGAATGCATTACAAACCACGACAAGAAGATCACGAAGCTCTGTGTTCTGTGCTGAACCTGCGCCACACACAGCTCGAACTAACTTACCTGATGATCTGTGTTAAAACTATATAGAAGCTTACTCTTCTTTTCCTGTACTTTTGTTTGTGTTTAAATTTGATTGGGTGGACAAATGTATTAGTGTGTTATTATGTACTAAAAAATCTGTGCTTCCTCTCCTTGTTGAAGATGGCTCTAATCTTTTCATTTTTAAAAAATGTGACTTGGTAAATGAATGTTGGCCAATGCTGAAATTTTTGGTCTTCCTCGGCTTCGGGAGAGGAGGGTTCGTGCGTAGCTTATATTGATGTTATAGTAAATTAAATTTGATCATGGTTCAAAATTCTCGTAAATACTTGTAGTACAAAGTTCTCGTAAATATTCTTTGTGCAAGTTCTCGTAAATTTCATAGTACGAGATATTCATAGGATAAAATTCTCGTAAATATTTATACAGTATAAAATTCTCGTAAACATTTACCGTACAAAATTCTCATAAATATTTACAGTTTAAAATTATCGTAAATATTTACAGTATAAAACCATCGTGCTAATTATTTGCGTGCTAGTTAATAACTAGAGTAACCAGAATATGTGCGAATTATCGTAACAAGATCATTTGCGTGCGCCTGGAACATTTGGGTGCTAATTATAGTAACTAGAATATATTTTGTACTATTATACATACTCTCCTAATCTTTGCATGCGCATGAATGTGTTCTCGTAATCCTTGTTAGCTTTTCACGCATACCGCAGGGACAACTAGAGTTGCCAAAATTAACGTCAGCAAATCAAGGAGTAATGCACAAAACAAGTCAGATTCCCAAAACCGCGATTTGCTATTCTGATGCCGACAGACCAATCAAGGAGGCCAGGACACATCTGGATATACCTTACACCGGAGAGAACTGAGAAGAGAAACATGAGGGGCATGAGGTGGTGGCGTGGTGCTACCACAGGATCGGCAGGGCAGAGCACGAGAGGGGGAACGGACGAGCCCCGAGCCCCCCACTCGGAGTAACCGCCCTGCGCCTCGTCACGCGTCACCTGGTGGCCGATCGATCGATCATCCGATCCGGCGATGCCCGGCCCTTTTCCGCTCCACCGTCTCTATGGAAGGGAGGAGGATGGGGGGCGAGTGATTTCTGGACCCAGGCTGCTTGCTCCATCCAGATGCAGTGGAGTGGAGTGGAGTGATTCCGCAGTTATGGCCGCGCGCGTCGGTCGCGCTTTTCGCAACTCCATCGGGACACATGCTTCGCGCAGGAATCTCCAAAGGGCAGCGAGGGGTCGCCACCAAAGAGCCTGCGTGACCGCGTCGTCCATGTTATGTTAGCAGCGGATTTCTCAAGGCGACGCGTGGGCGAGGAGGCTCCTCGCTGTGCTTCCACCCGAGCTCTGCACATTTCAATTCTGTCGCATATTCTAGCCCATACATACAACAATGATAAAAGGCCAGGCGCACATATGAGCTCGTGTGATCGTGCCATCTCTCCCCAAAAAAACAATATATATGTATCATCAACTATATATATCCTTGCTTTTAATCTCTCCCTCATCTTCATTGTGGCACCTCAATGACCATTCTGGCTTCTAGCTAGCGCCGCTCATTCCTACACTGCTCAATGCTCGTACTATGTACTTCCTAGTTCCCACTCGCTCTACAGTCTACCCTGCCTATCTTCGCATAGTCGCTCCTCGCTAGTAACTAGTAATGGTAAGCCCCTTGCGATGCTGTGTGCCGTCCATCTTCCTCCTCTATCTATCTAATCCTCCTCTAATAAAGCCGTAGAAAGTCAGCACACCAAACTTGCAAGCAAGTGCTTCGAGCACACTTATTACTATGTTTAGAAACCTTTCATGCGAAGAAAAATTAACCTGACAGCTACGCTAATTACCGAGCAATAGCTGGTAATTACTATACACATATGCCTTATTTTTTTTTTGCTATTCTCATAGCTTGTTTGGATGTCCACATATTCAGCTCAATCTATGTAGGTCAAAGTGGTTTGACGTGAAATTTTTAGTTTAGATTCCACCAGACCACTTCAAGGCACATGGATTGAAGTGCATCATGGGTATCCAAACAAAGCCTTAAGAAAGAAATTGTTAGCACAATTTTGTACATTATACCTTTCTCTGAAAAATCTCTTAGCATAACCTTTCTAGAATTTTTTTAACAATAACTCTTATCAGCATAACTTATGCACATATATTTTTTGCTAACTTATGCACATAACTGTCTTGGATAAGTTTTGCACTAACTAACTTGTTATTTATTTGAAAAAAGTTTGTACAAAAGGTAGTTGAACAAAATTTTGGAAGCAAGGAAAGAAGGTAAGATCAAGACAGAAGTAGAAAAGAGAGAAGAAAAAAGGTGCTAAATTGCGGTGCTAGTTAAGGCTAATTAGGAATGGTGGCTAATTAGAGACACTGCCTGGATTTGGTCCCTGGCTACAGAATGGATGTGCGATCTCTATCTTGTTTTTTTAATTAAAAAATCTATGGAACTTTGAAAAAAAATGTATTCTCACCGGCCGGTAATAGTTGACATTCTGAGGGTTTGTTTGTTTGTATGTACGTGTGGGAGAGGTGTCGGAGCCAGTGTCACCAGACGTGCAATTTCAGATGCTTTGTGGCGCCAGTGAGAGCATGATCCAAATACGCTCTGTTGGAAATTTTTTTCCCATCTTTTAAATGCATCGTAAGTCATGTCCTCCAGTGTCCCATATAGAATAATTTCTACCGCATCATGTCTCATGTAGTAATTATATTAAAATGGCAATAAATATACTGAACAAAACAATATATGAATTTGAAGATTATCTATTTTTAGGAAAGTTTCTTAGACTTTATTATGCATGCATAAATCGATCATAGCCGTTCAGGTTCAAAGTGTGCTCGAGGCGAGTCCACCAACAATTATAAACGACAACATGCCGTTAGAGTGCAAACGCTCCACTGAGAAAACCATACTTTATTTGAACGTTAAACTCCTCTAGGATCACTTGAAATATATCCACAGTTTCCACCGAGGAAAATTTTGGATGCTTTTTTTTTTCTGCCGAACATTTATTTACCAAGGCAAATTTCTCACGAAAGCTAATGCATGTCCACCAACCATTCCCAGATAGCGCATGATGGCCCCGGCTGTGAAGATTAGTGCTTGTTCGACTATTCGTTAGCTGAAAAAGTACGGCTTATAAAGCCAGGGCTTAACCTGTGCTAGAGACCAGTACGCCCGCCCACCATTGCCGCGCCTCGCAGGGCTTCCGCATGCCCCGTCTCCGTCTCCCCCGCGTCGCCGTAACTGTGGTGTTTCACGATGATGATTCATCTTACTCTTCTATTCTATCTGCACATATAAAGCTTCTCCCCCTCCTGAGCTCGCCTCGCACGCCGAGTTCTTCTAGTAGATAGAGAAACTGAGTGCCAGGGAAGCAAGGCAGGCAGCAACCACGCCTTCCTCCTCCTTCCTCTCGTGGATTCACAAGGCTTCCTTCAGTTCGGGGGTACACCACGGCCCTCCGTCGCTTTCTTCCTGGCTACTCGATCACCGCTTGTTCTTGGCCTTCTGATTTCGAGGTGTTTGTGAGTTGTTGGCTCGAGAGAGAGGCGTCTGCTCTGCTCCATTTCTGGCACAAAGCATTCGCTTGATCCTCGTTCCCGCTCACCTTTTCCTGTCACTTGTTATTACTCCCTTTTTTTTTGGTTTATTTTTGCCGAAGGATTCACAGTAGAATCGGTTTATTTATTGTTTTGTTGGGGTTCCCGATGCTGGGCTGGGCAGGCCTGTGTCAGAGCCATGTCTGCGTTGGGTCTCCAAAACTCTGGGCGTTCCCTTGTTTTTTCTTTCCTTCCTCTGCTCTGCTGTTTTACGCTGGCATGGCAGGGGCAGGACACGCTTCTTCCTTGCTCCCCTGCTCCGCGTTCTGCGTGTTCATGGTGTGCCGCGTTAATGCTCTCACTTCCTTTTCTTTGCCTCTTCGAAGTATTTTCTTCGAAGAAATAATGCTCGCATCAATCCTCTATCTTTTCTCGTTATACAGCCGCTAGGGCGGTTGTGTTGGTTCCGTTGGCCTGCATGTTTTACATGACATTTCGCCCTGCGCTCTTCGTGTCGCAATTTTTTTTTCAGGTGCGAAGCGGCGCTTCGGCGGCGGCGATGGCGTCACTGGCTGCCTGCCTTCCTTCTCATCAGGAGAGGCAGAAAAGAGAAGCGTGAGCGGCGGCGCAACGAGCACCGATGGGCCCACTGGAGCCGCGCTACCGTCCAGCCGGCGCCCCGTAAGATCTCCTCACCTCCTCCCTCGCTCTCCTATCGCAATCCCAACCAAAGCTGCTTCTTTTTCTTTCTTTCTTTCTTCTTCCACGCCGCACCGGTGGGCGCCGCATGCCGCATTAGATCGATCCTTGTCGACCCGACCAGCCGGAGGAAGACGACGACGACAGCGAGCGCGGTGAGCCGGTGACACGTCGTTCCGTCTCTCCGCCCTCCTTAATTGCGGGCGCCGCAGTGGTTGGTGGTTACGCCTCGCTCGTTGCATCCTCATCGCATTAACCGCAAGAAATCTCCCCCGTGCTCGCTCGCATCCAATCCTCCATTGATTGCTGATTAGTAGCACTCAATATTCCCGTGATGGCGTGATCATTAGCAGCCTACTTAGTTCGCCTGGTGGTGGTCTCCTTCCGTCCTAAGCACTAGTGAGTGAGTACTGACCATTGTTGACCCCGCCGTCCCTGTCAACGCTATCTCACCTTCCTCGCCAAGCCATCGAATTCCATTCACGGACGGGTCCGTCTCCACTGGATCGTGCTCTCGTTTTCGCCGCTCGCCTTAACCTGGTGCTCATGTTCGCTTGGCTGCCATGGCTGAATGTACCGTTGGCTGGTTTATCGTGAGAGAAAAATTTTATTCGTTCGCTGAAAAAGTACGGCAAGCGAACAGGTGAGGCTGACTTGTGTGGCACTGGGACTTCGGGGTTTGGCAGTGGGCATACATACGGCCACGCGTGACGTGCACAAGACGTGGTCTTGCCGTGTGCACCCTACGGATGATTTCAGCATGCTTGGATCATCCGGTTATCTGCACGGTAGTGGTAGTGCTAGACTTCTAGCAGCAGCAGTTACTCTGAACTTTTCTCGTTTCGTGATCACAACGGTATCGAACAGCTAATCATGCTTCTGATTTTGGAGAATCGGTCCAGGGGGAGTTAGGTACAAAGCCATCTTTGTGATTTAGTGATATGTTCTAATGCTCTGTGTTCCTTAAAATCGTGGCTGATGAAATGGAGCGTCAGGGTTGTGGAATACAAGTCCATGCGATTTTTCTTCTCTGAATTTTCCTCGGTGCTTAGAAACTTTTAGCTCCTTTACACTTCCTACTTTGATTGGCAAACATCTTTTGGTGTGGCTCACTCTCACATCCAACTTGTCAAGGGCGTCAATGCCCAAGACAGCGGGTCCTCGGCTACGGAGCTCGTAGCCTTGGCTGATAATGGCGTCGGGGTTGTTGCTCGGCTGCCCAATGGTGAAGGAGGGGAGATTAGGAAGAAGAGAGAGGATTAGGATCGGTAATTCTTGATTGATTTCCAAGAGTGCCAATTACACGGGATATATAGGCCCGTGGCCAGCTAATAAAAAGGAAACAAACTCCTTTATTCTAGCAATATCTGATTCTAGCATTATCTGATTGCATGGCTGCATGCCTAAATCAGCTCCTAGATGCGTGGCCGGTGTCAGTACTGGACGCCCCACATGACATCTCTCCCCCCCTCGACGAGCAGCTCGTCCTCGAGCTGGAATGTGGGGTAGTGGGCGACGAAGCTGTCGAGGTCTTCCCATGATGCGGATGAAGCGGGTTCGCCCTTCCAGTGAACGAGCAACTGGCGAACGCCATGGTTAAGGCGAGCGTGCGTGACGCGGTCGGGCTCCGGAACCGCCGCGCCGTGGTGGATCGGTGGTAGGGCCGGTGGCGACGTCGGGGGCGTGCCGACGAAATTCTTCAGGAGGTCGACGTGGAAGACGTCGTGAAGGCGGGCGCTATCCGGCAGTTCCAGGCGGTAGGCGACGGCGTTGATAACGGTGGCGACTCGGTACGACCCGTAGAAGCGGGGTTTAAGTTTGCCCGTGGTTGGAGCTTGGAGGGACGCTGCAGCACGCTGACGGAGGCGGAGCCAAACCCAGTCGCCGACGGTGTAGTGGACCTCCCTGTGGTGCTTGTCGTAGTAGGCCTTGTACACCGCCTGAGCCTGCTGAAGCCGGTAGCGGACGTCGGCGAGCAGCTCGTCATGTTCCGCCATGGACTTGGCCACGGCTGCAATTCTGGTGTCGCCGGGCTCGTAGGAGCTGATCGTGGGCGGGTCACGGCCGTAGACGATCTTGAAGGGCGTGTCTTTGAGCGCCATCTGGAACGCTGTGTTGTAGATGAACTCCGCCCATGGGAGCCAACGTACCCATTGCCGAGGACGGTCACCGGTGAGGCAGCGGAGGTACATGACGATGATCTTGTTTGCGGCCTCTGTCTGGCCGTCCACTTGCGGGTGGAGTGCCGACGTCATGTGAAGCTTTGTGCCCGTGAGCCGCATGAGCTCGCGCCAGAATGCTGACGTGAAGATGGGATCCCGGTCGGAGACCATAGACTGCGGGACGCCATGGAGATGAACAATCTCTGCGAAGAATGCCCGGGCCACCGACTTCGCCGTGTACGGGTGCGCGAGGGGAATGAAGTGGCAGTACTTGCTCAAGCGATCCACCACCGTGAGGATGACAGACTTGCCGCCCACGCACGGGAGCGCCTCGATGAAGTCGAGGCCGACATCAGTCCAGACCGCCGTCGGGACGGGCAGCGGCAGAAGGAGACCCGCGGGGTGCAGGTGCTCGGACTTGTACTGCTGGCAGGTGGCGCAGGCGAGGATGTGATCTTGCACCGTCTTGCGAAGGTTGGGCACGTGGAAGTCCCGGCGGAGGCGATGGAGCGTGCGCTGAACACCCTCATGTCCGTCGTCGTGGACGGCGGTGAGCACCTCGTGGAGCAGTGGTGATGCCGGCGGGATGTAGAGGCGGCCGTTGAATGCAACGAGGCCGTCGAGGAGCGACCAGGGAGCCGCGCGTGTATCCGCCGCCAGCTCATCCTTGAGCGCCACCAGAGCCGGATTGGTGGACGTAGCTTGGCGGAGGCGGTCGATGAAGTCGAAGCGGGGGCCGAGATAGCCAGGGTCACGGCCTCCTCTGTGTCGCGGCGAGAAAGGGCGTCCGCGACTGTGTTCGTGTTCCCCGCCTTGTACTCGACGGAGAAGTCAAAAGCCGAGGAGCTTGCCCACCCAGTGGTGCTGTGGAATGGTGGCCAAGCGCTGATCCAAGAGGAACTTGAGACTGAAACGGTCAGTCCTTACCACGAGGCGGCGTCCCCACAAGTATGGCCTCCAATGGCGGATGGCAAGGATGAGACTAATGAGTTCACGTTCGTACGCCGCCAAGGACGCATGGCGTGGCGCGGTTGGCCAGCTGACGAACGCCAGCGGGTGCTGGTCCTGAAGGAGCACTGCACCGAACCCGTAACTTGACGCGTCGCACTCGACGACGAAGGCGCGGTTGAAGTCGAGCAGGGCGAGAACAGGCGCCGTCGTCACGGCTGTCTTGAGGGCGGCGAAAGCCGCCGCAGCTTCCGGAGTCCAGGAGAACCCTTCCTTGCGGAGGAGGGCGGTCAGGGGGGCAGCGATCGTGCCGAATTCCCTGACAAACTTGCGGTAGTACCCCGTCAGGCCGAGGAAGCCCCGGACCGCCCGCGTCGAGCGAGGCTGCGGGCAGTCAACCACTGCTTGGACCTTGGCGAGATCCATGGCGACACCCGCAGCGGAGATGATGTGGCCGAGGTAGGAGATCGATTCGACCCCGAACGCGCACTTGGATCGCTTGACGAAGAGCTGATGCTGCTGGAGCGTGCTGAGAACGGCGCGCACGTGGCGAAGACGATCGGCCCATGACTCGCTGTAGATGAGGATATCGTCGAAGAAGATGAGGACGAAGCGGCGGAGGAAGGGGTGCAAAACGTCGTGCATGAGCGCCTGGAATGTTGCCGGCGCGTTGCAGAGGCCGAACGGCATGACGAGAAATTCGTAGAGGCCGTCGTGGGTGCGGAAGGCGGTCTTGGCGACGTCGTCGGCGCGCATCCGAACCTGGTGGTAACCGGAGCACAGGTCAAGCTTGGTGAAGAAACAGGCGTGGCGGAGCTCGTCCAGTAGTTCATCGACCACTGGAATGGGGAACACATCCTTGATTGTGATGGCGTTCAAGGCACGATAGTCCACGCAGAATCACCAGGAGCCATCGGCCTTCCGGACCAAGAGAACCGACGACGAGAACGCCGAGGAGCTACGGCGAATGATGCCCTGGGCCATCATCGCGGTGCATTGGCGCTCCAATTCATCCTTGTGAGCGGCGGGGTAGCGGTATGGCCGGACAGCCCCCGGGGCGGATCCCGGCAGAAGGTTGATGCAATGGTCGCGTGTGCGTGCCGGAGGGCTCGGCGAAGATAGGAGCAAATTTCTCAAGGATGTCGGTGAGGAGATCGGTGCCGATACAGGCCTAGAGCGCTGGGCCTTTGGGAGCCGCCGTGCCGCACCAGCGCATCCGGCGGCCGCCACGCCAGAAGGACATGGTGAGGGCGCCGAAATCCCACAGAATCAGGCCCAGCGTAGCTAGCCACTGGGTCCCCAGGACGATGTTGTACCCAGCCAACGGCAGGGCGTAGAAATCCGCGGTGAACTCCTCATCATTGATGGAGAACGGCGCGTTGCGGAACACGCCGGGGCACTGGGCGCGCTCGGCATTGGCCACTGTGACCCGCAGTTGTCCCTGGGTGATGGACGGGAGCGAGGCGCGGGCGGCCGCCTCCTCGGCGTTGAAGTTGTGCGTCGAGCCAGAGTCGAGCAGGGCGAGGAGGGAGGTGCCGCCCATCGTGAGACGCATCTGCATGGTCTCGTTGGTGCGCACGCCAGCGATGGCATGGAGTGAGATCTGGGGCTCCCCTGGAGTGGTCTCGTCTGTCTCAGAGTCGTCGTCATCCTCGTCCGCCGCTAAGTCGAGAAGGAAGATGCGTTGGCAGACGCGGTTGTGGCCTCGCCCAAACTTCTCGTTGCAGTTGAAGCAGAGGCCTAGGCAGCGGCGCTCTTCCATCTCTGCCTGTGACAGGCGCTTGACCTGGCGGCCCTCGACGGTGACCGGCTGTGGCGCTGGGGCGGGCGCCGTGTTGGGCGCTGGGAGCGCCAGACGGGGTGGTGGCGCCGGTAGGAGGCCCCGCTGGTGATCACGCCCTGGGCGTGGTGGTGGCGCGGCTGCCGCGACACACTACTCGTGGAGCTCCAACTTGCGGGCGAGGCTTATGGCGACAGCGAGGGACTGAGGGTTGTGGACCTCGACGTCGAGGCTAAGTGGCGGCTGGAGGCCCCCGGTGAAGAGTTGGACGCGCTGTTCCTCATCGAGGCGCCCGGCACGAGGGAAGAGCGCTTGAAAACGTTCCTGGTACTCCTCGACAGTGCCGGTGTGCTTGCACGAGGCCAATTCATGTAGGGGATTGGAGCGGAGCGGTGGTCTGTAGCGGAGATGGAGAAGATCCTTGAAGCGGCGCCAGGAGGGGATGCCCTCGTCTGTCTGGACCTGGATGTACCACAGCTGGGCACCCTCCTCCAAATTGTAGGAAGCCATCCACACTTTCTCTTCCTCCATGATCCTTTGTTGGTGGAAATAGGATTCGCACCGGTTGATGAAAATCAGCGGGTCAGACTTGCCGTCATAGCGCGGGAAGTCGAGCTTTTGGAACCGCGGCGGCCGATCTTGGTGGTGCTCCCCTGTCCCGGAGTGTGAGGAGGATGACCCGCCCGGTGGTGGGCGCGTGGCATCCAGGCGCTGAATGGCCTGGGCGTTGGCCTCCACGGACGTCTGGAGCGTCCTGATGGACGCGACCAGGGAATCCAAGGTCGCCTGCAAGGCGGCGTTGTTCACAGTGTTGTTACCCATGGCGTGGATGCGGCGGGGGGTGGGCGGCGCAGAGGAAGGGCGGGACGACTGTGGCGACGATGGTGGGCGGCTGGGAGAGGAATTCCTGGACCGTGATACCAGGTTGTCAAGGGCGTCAATGCCCAAGACAGCGGGTCCTCGGCTACGGAGCTCGTAGCCTTGGCTGATAATGGCGTCGGGGTTGTTGCCCGACTGCCTAATGGTGAAGGAGGGGAGATTAGGAAGAAGTGAGAGGATTAGGATTGGTAATTCTTGATTGATTTCCAAGAGTGCCAATTACATGGGATATATAGGCCCGTAGCCAGCTAATGAAAAGGAAACAGACTCCTTTATTCTAGCAATATCTGATTCTAGCATTATCTGATTGCATGGCTGCATGCCTAAATCAGCTCCTAGATGCGTGGCCGGCGTCGGTACTGGACGCCCCACATGACACAACTATCGGATATACTGTCTTTTTAAAAGGGTGTGCTTTGAAGGGCGGGCATGGTGCAAACGGTAGAGTCTTACCGCCTGTGACCGGAAGGTCCCGGGTTTGAGTCGCGGTCTCCTCGCATTGCACAGGCGAGGGTAAAGCTTGCCACTGACACCCTTCCCCAGACCCCGCATAGAGCGGGAGCTCCCTGCACTGGGTACGCCCTTTAAAAGGGTGTACTTTGGGTGCTTTCATTTGTCATTATTATGTATTTCTGCCCATAAAGTGGTTGTGCCTATCATCATTCCACTTATTTGGACTCAAGGCAAACTCAAAGGATGATATCATAGCACTTCCTATACCCGCTATCCTGTTGTACATGAAAATGTTATCTAGTCTATCTTCTGACCTAATCATGAGGGGAAACTAGGACCTAAATGTGTTGCTCTTTACTAGTTGCAGATGTTGCATTCAATACTTTTTGCAGTTGCTTTTAGCAAGAACTTTATGAAAAAATTTGATTACAAAAATTCCCTTTTGCGCTGCTGAACTTTTTAGTAAAAGCATAAGTGCTTCCTAAATGAACTCTATCTAATTATCCTATACAAATTAGATTATCAACCCATTTTACCTTGCCTATACATATTGGTTTTCGCTTTCAACTTTCAAGTGATCATGCTTTTACCTCTCTGTGATTATAAGGCGAATCAAAGTGAAAAGGAAGAAAATGACATATACCTTTGTGCTCAAGAAGGAACTTCAGAATCTATCTTCTTGTCATCTTGTGGAATCAGTGTCTAGTATCTATTTCCATTGGCATTGCCTCTTTTGAATTCCTTTCTGAACTCCACGTGTCTGGTAGTTTGATGGCTGATCTTATCTGGTAAAGTAGTTATTGTTTTGCATGACTAAGTTTGCTTCTACCTTTTTGCAGTGTGGACACAACTAAGAGAAGGGCCTCCAAAAGCAATAGTTTCAAAGATGTCGAAAATTTTGAAGTTTTTGTCCTTGAAAAGAGCTGTGGTTGCAAGTTCAAATCTTTGAGGATCTTGATCGTAGCTATCATGTCTGCGACAGTTCTTACCCTTTTGACTCCAACCTTATACGAGCACCAATTGCAGTCAGCCTCCCGGTAAGCACGTCTTGTTGAAATATTTGTGATGTGGTAAAAAATGACGATGCCTCTAAAGCTATAACTATCGGCCCATGTGAATTTATATGCTTTGCAGGTATGTGGATGTTGGTTGGATGTGGGACAAGACAAGTTCTGATCCACGATATGTATCTTCTGTTGATGTTCGGTGGGAGGATGTATATAAAGCACTGGGAAATCGAAGAAGTGGTAATCAATATCTCAAAGTTGGACTCTTGAATTTTAATAGCACTGAGTATGGCTCTTGGACACAATTGCTCTCAGACAGCCATGTTTCCATTATAAGACTTGAGCATGCCAAGGACAGCATTACTTGGCAAACACTGTATCCTGAATGGATCGATGAGGAGGAAGAAACAGAGATACCCTCTTGCCCATCACTTCCAGAACCTAATGTACGAAGAGGTGTACGCTTTGATGTCATTGCTGTAAAGCTTCCATGTACCCGTGTGGCAGGTTGGTCAAGAGATGTTGCACGGCTCCATTTGCAGCTCTCAGCAGCAAAATTGGCTGTGACATCTTCGAAGCGCAACCACAAGGTCCATGTTCTTTTTGTAACTCACTGCTTTCCAATTCCGAATCTCTTCCCTTGCAAGAACCTTGTGAGACATGTAGGCAATGCTTGGTTATATAGTCCTGACTCAAAAGCATTAAGGGAAAAGCTCAGGCTTCCAGTCGGATCCTGTGAGCTTGCTGTTCCGCTCAAAGCAAAATGTAAGTTGCATATTTACCAAGCGTCAGCACACTCCATACAGCAAAAAAAAAAAAAAAAAAGCTTTCTGTCTAGTACTTCATATGGTAGTACTTTTTATGGTAACATGCATGAAGTATGTACCTGTTTTTACACATTTGTCTGATCATAAGTATAAAATTCAGTAAATGACTCTATTCTTACTGCTGCAGCGAGACTTTTCTCAGTAGATCGACGAAGAGAAGCATATGCAACAATACTGCATTCAGCGAGTGAATATGTCTGCGGTGCTATTACAGCAGCTCAAAGCATTCGCCAAGCAGGATCAACCAGGGACCTAGTCATCCTTGTTGATGAGACCATAAGCGATCACCACCGGAGAGGCTTGGAAGCTGCAGGGTGGAAGGTCAGAATAATCCAAAGAATCAGGAACCCGAAAGCAGAACGTGATGCATACAACGAGTGGAACTACAGCAAGTTCAGGCTGTGGCAGCTGACTGACTACGACAAGATCATCTTCATAGATGCCGACCTCCTCATCCTGAGGAATGTTGACTTCCTGTTCGCCATGCCAGAGATCACTGCAACTGGCAACAATGCGACGCTCTTCAACTCTGGTGTCATGGTCAGAGCCTTCCAACTGCACATTCCAGCTGCTGATGGACCACATCAACGAGATAACTTCATACAATGGCGGGGACCAGGGATACCTGAATGAGATATTCACCTGGTGGCACCGCATCCCGAAGCACATGAACTTTCTGAAGCACTTCTGGGAGGGCGACAGCGAGACCATGAAGGCGAAGAAGACTCAGCTATTTGGCGCAGACCCACCAATCCTCTATGTTCTCCACTACCTTGGCCTGAAGCCATGGCTGTGCTTCAAAGACTATGACTGCAACTGGAACAACGCTGGAATGCGCGAATTTGCAAGCGATGTTGCACATGCCCGGTGGTGGAAGGTGCATGACAAGATGCCCCGGAAGCTCCAGTCCTACTGCCTGCTGAGGTCACGGCAGAAGGCCAGCCTGGAGTGGGACCGGAGGCAGGCCGAGAAGGCCAATTCTGAAGATGGCCATTGGCGCCGCAACATCACGGACACCAGGCTGAAGACATGCTTTGAGAAGTTCTGCTTCTGGGAGAGCATGCTCTGGCATTGGGGCGAGAACAATAACAGGACGAAGAGCATCCCCATGGCAGTGAAGACGGCGAGCTTGGCAAGCTCATGATCTGTAGATATACAAACACCCGATATTGCAACCATACATGCATAGCAATAGCTTGTATAGGTAGCTATGCTTAGTTCTTCGCTATACAGAATATACCACTCCCTGTTGCTGTCAAGGCTGCAGCTCTATGTGGCTGCCGGCCTGCCTCGATGGCTAACAATTCTTTTGGGTTGGCTGCTGAAATAAGTTTCAGGTATATGTGAAGTTCTCTACTGAAATTATGTGAGCGTGTGTGAGAAATGAATTTGTACAGGGCGCCAATTAAAACAATTGGTTAGTGCATGGAACATATGACTAGTTTTACAGTGTATGCCGATAGACTTGTATAGCACAACGCATATCGACAGTACAGAAGCAAAACGATGCAATGTGGAGACGGTGCTAGACATTCAAAACTTGCCAATCCAATTGAGAGAGGGCACTTTATGACAATGTATCAAGTACATGTTTGTACATATAGGTTACAATACAACCTCGATTTGTAACAGCATATAAAATGAACCTTTAGTAAATAGAGCTGACAGAACGACTGTCAAGGCTTTCTAATCCTAACCAACCAGAAGAATTAAAGAAGTGATGTAAAATCTACAACTTGCGATGCATGATTCACCGTGTATACAAGTCAAAAAGAAGAAAAGAATGTAGAAGTCCAGTGAACCACCTAGCAGATGCAGCTGCCTTGTCCCGGACCCGGACGTATGTGATTTCTCTAGTATACCTGGTAATGTCAAATATCACAATACAAAAAGTTGGCGTAGATTGAGCATGCGGCCATAAAATTCAGCCCGCCATGTTTCGCCAACCTGTGCAATTCAGATGGGAAAAATGGGTTCAGGTGACCATCCAAATACAATGAAAACAGGTTAACCTTAATCTTAATGACAAACTTGTTCATAACAACTAAAGCCACACCAAATACTAACAGATAGGTATAAAACTATATCTAGCTAGCGGCACACACATATGAAGAATAATAGATAGTAAGGTAATATACAATGGAGTGGCAATTTTGGAAGATAACTTGAGGCCTCCCAAGGTAGCATGAGTAAATAGCTGCTTGATCTTTCCAGATGACTGTTATACTAAAAGTTGTCAGGGGTCAACTAACATAGCCTAAATTAACTTCTCAGTGCAGCTTTGAATGCCACTTCAAGTAACATTGAATATCACTATTTCTGATGGGAAAATCTCACTATTCATGCTGCTATGCATGACATTCCATGGGCACCATGGTTCGGCAGAGCTAAAAAGTGTATTGTATATGTAAGTCCTGGAAATTCATAACATTAGCTGCAGTGGAACAACATAATACCTTGCAAGAAAGCAAAATTTTAATCCTATGTGAAAATTTTGTCTAATTGATAATAGATTACCCACAGGATTCACAGAAATGAAGATATACATTAGCATAACTAAGAACTCACCATTTGTCAAAAGGTACGAAAACACGAGTTCATTCCAAGCATCGGGGGCTCCAGGAAGACACCAGTGGCTGCAATCAGGTATAGTCGGAGGATAACTCCAAGTGCCAACATGTGCATCACTTCGATATGCTCCCATTAAAGTTACATTTAGTACTGTGATAGGAACTTTCATGTTGGTTACAACATCAGCAAGTATAGCCCCAAATTCACTCTTATCATTTCCTTTGGCCTCTGATGAAGGATGCTCTGTTACCTCACACACCTTTTCTCTTGTGTCCCTATGAAATGGGAAGAGAGCTCTTGTCAGCTCTTACAGGATAGCTACAGCAGGGCAAATGAAGAAAGATAATTTGATACTGCAGAATTTCTTGCAACATTGACATTCTTTTGTCGTATGGTCATGTCAGTTAGACGATATCATATTTTTCAGGAACAGAAAACAAGAGTATTTGTATGGAGAAACAATGAAAATATCAAATGAAGAGGTGCAGTGAGATAAAGTTTCCATATTAACTAGATGTAGTACAAGTACAATCACAGTTTGACCTTGTAAAGAGTAAGAAGATTAAGCAGTTTATTTACATGAAGAAGTTTACAAATCATGAGTCATGAACCAGAATGTGGAGGCATATAAATACATTATGGGTTGGTGCCTTGGTGGAGCTAGAACAATTAGATCTATATTCACATCGCACATGCATTGCCAGCATTGGACTGCTTATAGATGTTACATGCAGTCAAAATGGACAGGGATCTCGACCATTTTTTTTCTAAAAGATATCACTATAATTAAATGGATATCCTAATTAAATTGGCCCAACTATCTTGCGCCATTATCAATATACTTCGATTTAAGTAAAAGCATATCAGTATATCATCTAATAGGGCTGAAAATTTTATCAAGGTATGTGGATGATGGCAATCTTTAAGAATCTAACCTTTACATGTTTTTTTTCCCATGAGATTCAAATACCTGACAACCATAATAATCTTTCAGAGTCTGAATTAGTGAATTTGTTATAAAACTTACCCCCCAATGAGATGGCTCATATGTGCGAAAGAAGACATGTGTTCGGTTTAAATCAACTCTTTTTTGTACCCATGAGGCCCAGGTCTCCAGTGCCATCCTGAAACCAGCATCGATGGATGTACCTAATTTAAGAGAACGTCCGGCCTGAAAATAGCAACCCCTGTTGGGAAGACCAGGTAATAAGAAAACCTATTAAACTTGTGTTTCGGTTACATTAGTACTAGCACACCACTTAGATGCAGAGAATACGAAGGTAAAAAGGTTATGTTAAAAGCAACACAGTGATTGTATGAGACAGTGATACAGTGATGTTGGTTAAAAGCAACACAGTGACGCTATGTTAAAATCTGAAGACGGCAAAAATGATATGAACACAGTATTCCCTGGAAACAAATGGAAAAGATGTTGAATGGAAAGCGTATCATCTGGCAGATGAAATCGCCAAGTAGGCAATTTTAACATTGACATTTCAAGAATGTGATCATGTAAGACTCACTGTACCTATTGGTAGGTCAGATGAAGGGTCATCAAAAGCAAACATGATTCATTACATATCACATACTCTCTCCATACTCAAAAATAAAGTCGTTTTGGACAGTGACACGGTTTCCAAGGTATTACTTTGACGCCTTGTTTTTATAAAAATATTTATCAAAAAGTGATATATGTATATTTTTATGAAAGTATTTTTCAAGACAAATCTATTTATATGACTTTCACATTTCCAAACTCAACAACCTAAAAGTTATTCATGATTTATATTCTCAGTGTTTGACCAAAACCTTGTCCAAAACGACTTTATGTTTTAGTACGGAGGGAGTATGATTTACTAGGTACTAAGAAAAAAGTTGGTATAGCAAAAGATCTGCAAGGCACTTGCATTTTTCCTCTGATAGCACCCCCCCCCCCCCCCACACACACACACACACCCCGACTCCTAAGTTTCTGCTACATTATTGGTACCTATGTGAAATAGAGAGATGCGTCACTCCTTAATATTCAAAATGTATCAAACTGTATCTCTAACTAGAATATGAGCTAGGATAATATTTCTAAAATAAGGCACAGTATTAAAAATACTGGGCAGCAGCCAAAACATCGCAGTGAACACAACACCACATGTTTCCTCATCCTCTTTACTTAAAAAAAAACACACTACATATTCCTCCACTGTTTTTTTTTCTGAAAAAAGAAGAAGAAATACATCACTACCTATTCAACCATGAATATAAGAATGATTTCATGGGGGCTTCTATTTAAGCCCCATGGCCGGCTCAAGCTCACTCTCTTGGCCATTTGCATTGACATAGCAACCTTGTGAGCTTAGCCAAAGCCCTCCCACTCATCTCCATCATTGTTTTATCATCATTGTGAGATTGGGAGAGAATCTAAGTGTATTGCTTGAGTGATTGCATCTAGTGGTTTTTTGCATTCGTGTTTTGCTGTGGGAGTCACTTGTTACTCTTGGTGGTTGCCGCCACCTAGACGGCTTGGAGCAGCGAGGATCGTTGAGCGAAGGTTGGTGATTGTCTTCGGCTCCGATCATGGTGATTATGAGGGGTCTTATGCCTCCCCCGGCAGAGAGTCGAAAGATAACTCTAGTGGATTGCTCGTGTCATTGAGTTACCTCACTTGTGGGTAGGTTCTTGTGGTGTCCAATTGTGTGGACGAGGTTTGTGCAATACCTCTTAGCCGCCGAACCACCAAGTGTTGGTCTACACAACAGGGACTAGCGTGCCGACAAGCACGTGAACCTCGGGAGACAAATTGGTTGTCTCTTGCCCTTTGGTATTCTCTCGGTTGAAAGCATCTAGGCCCCTAGTTGGGTTTCGGTGATTAATAACAATACGTGATTACTGTGACTAATGTGTGTTTTGCAGAAACAATTGAGTTAGGTCATGGTAATAGAGATCGATTGGGCAATCAAGGTTGTCATGCCCCTACGATGGAAATCGTTTTGGTTTTCAAAGGATGGACGACAAGGTTAAGGTTGGACTAGTTCTAAGTGTCGATTGGAGTTGGAGAGACACTTAGAGTAGTTTAGGACTTTGTTTTTCCTTTGGCCATACTATTAAGGGGGGTATGAAAGGGTAGCTTGACCTAGGTGAGTCTAGTGAGTTAGGTGTGGTGCACACTTGTTAAAACTAGCACTAGGTAGCTCCACAATAGCCCTTTGATCCAATGGAGCAAACTTTATTCACATATGTTCGAAAGTTGGAAGTGAATGGAGGGTCAAATACTGACCGGACGCTGGCTCAGAGTCCGATCAGTTCATTTGACCAAGGTGAAAGTGTCTGGAAGTGACCGGACACTGCGAGGTCATGGTACCGGACGTTGAAGGCCAGCGTCTAGTCGACTCCAGTAAGGTCCCAAAGAGAGAGAATCCTGATCGGACGTGTCCGATCAATGCTGACCGGACGCTGATCAGGTTCTGGCTACTGACCGGACGCTGCCTAGCAAGTGACCGAACTCTGGAGGTCTAGCATCCAGTCGCCATCAGTAAGGTTCTAGTGAAGGGAAAACGTGACTGGATGCGTCCGGTCAGTGTTGATCGGTGCCTAGCAAGTGACCGGACTCTAGAGGTCCAGCATCTAGTCGCCATCAGTAAGGTTCTAGTGAAGGGAAAACATGACTGGACGCGTCCGGTCAGTGTTGATCGGACGCTGCCAGCGTCTGGTCAACTCATAACCACTGGAGTTTGGGGTATACTGACCGGAGCGTCCGGTCAACAAGACCGGAGCGTCCGGTCACCCCACAGAGACACATAACGGTTCGTTTTTCAGCCGGTATTATAAATACAACCTCCGCTCATGTGTGGGGGTACTTTTGCTCATTCCAACAGCTGAGAAACATGTTTGTGAGTGCCAAGAAGAGCAAGGTCCTAGTAAGGTGATTGAGATTAGTGAGGTGATTGAGATTTGAGAATCCCAAAGAGAGCCCTCATTAGTGAAGATCAAGAGTAGCAAAGTGTGCATCCACCTTGTCATTAGGCTTGTCGTGGTCAAGTGAGAGTTCATGCTTGTTACTCTTGGTGATCGCCATCACCTAGATGGCTTGGTGGTGATTGGGAGTTTGGTGATCACCCAGCAGAGCTTGTGGGTGATCCAACTCAAGTTGTGAGCGGTTGTGGGTGATTCACCGCGACGGAGTGTCGAAGAATCAACCCGTAGAGAGCACTTGATCCTTGCGCGGATCAAGGAGGAGCTACACCCTTGCGCGGGTGCTCCAACAAGGACTAGTGGGGAGTGGCGACTCTCCGATACCTCGGTAAAACATCGCCACATTCCTTCCTCTCTATTTACTTTGAGCAATTCATTTCATGTCTTTACATTCTTAGAATTGTCATGCTAGAGTAGGATTGGAACTTAGGTTGCAAGTTTTTTGTGTGGTAGAACAATTAGGAACACTTTCTAGGCACAAAGGGGTTAATTAGGCTAACCATAGGATTTAATTATTGCAAAGTAATTTAGAATTAGCCCAATTCACCCCCTCTTGGGCATCTTGATCCTTTCACCGGTGATTGATTTAGTATTCATCTTGTGATTGGTTCACTCCTCTACACGGCGGTATAATCACCCTACTCACTCATTTATATTCTTGCAAACTAGTTGTGGCAAGCTCTTTAGTGTAATTAGAATTGAGAGCTTGCTTTGTTATTTTAAGTTCATCTAGTGGAGCTCTTTAGAGTAGCAAGATTGAGAGCTCTTAATGAGTAGTAACATTACAAGTTGTGTGCCTAGTAATCATTGTAACTAGAATTATTGGATAGGTGGCTTGCAACCCTTGTAGAGCTAGAGCAAGTTTGCATTTCGCTATTTATCATACTAATCAAATTGCTCTAGTTGATTTGTAGATTTTTTAAATAGGCTATTCACCCCCCCTCTAGCCATATTAGGACCTTTCAGAAGCTCTATGACCCATCATCTGCCAAACTTATTCAATCAGTTGAAGATCCTAGGCTTGAGGCCTTGTAGGACCATGTCATTCGTGCGCTTGACCTGCCTATTTGTGCGGGGGTGTGGCATGGCGGTCCAATCAACGCGGATGTGGTATTCATCATAGAATCAGAGGAACTTATTCCCGGTGAACTACGTGCCATTATCCATGATAATGGAGTTCAAGACTCCAAAGTGATGGACAATGTCAAGGAAGAATAGCATGGCTCGCTCGGACTTGATCGTGGAGATCGGTCGAGCTTCTATCCACTTTGTAAACTTGTCTATGGCAACAAGCAAGTACGTATATTCCCCGAGCGCCCTCTTGAGAGGTCCGACCAGATCGAGCCCCCAGACCATGAATGGCCATGTGATGGGGATCATTTGGAGTGCTTGGGCTAGCAGGTGGGTCTACCAAGCATGGTATTGACACCCTTCATAGGTGCGCACAATCTATTTAGTGTCGGCTACTGCGGTCGACCAGTAGAAGCCTTGTTAGAACGCGTTTCCAACTAGGGTCCTAGGCATGGCATGGTGCCCTTAGACCCAACCATGGATATCACTCAGCAACTGCTTCCCTTATTCAATGGGGAGGCAGCACTGTAGGATCTCGGTGTGGCTTCGCCTGTAGAGCTCGCCCTCAATTACGATAAAGGACTTGGCATGACGCGTGAGCCACCAAGCCTCGGTTTTGTCTATCGGCAGCGCCTCATGGAGGAGGTTGTTGAGGTAAGGCATCCTCCAGTCGGCCAGAGGGTCGAGCTCTATCGCTGGATCCTCATCAAGCTCCATGACTTCGAGGTCGGATGTTGCTGCTGGCTGGTTAGCCCTAGAGCCTAGGGCAGGAGGCCCATCACTGGTCTATTCTGGCTCATAGCAGACCGAGGGCTTGTACTGATCGCTGGCGAAGACGCCCATCGGCACCAGCTCTCGACCGGATGCCATTTTCGCTAGCGTGTTGGCTGCCTCGTTGAGACACCTTGAGATATGATTGAGCTCGAGACCGTCAAACTTGTCCTCCAACTGGCGGACTTCTTAGCAATACACAACCATCTTGGCATTGTGATAGCTTGATTTCTTCATGACTTGGTCGATGACCAGCTGGGAGTCACCCCGGACGTCAAGCCATCGGATACCCAACTCGATGGTGATGCATAGGCCATTGATGAGTGCCTCATACTCGGCCACATTGTTGGAGGATGGGAAATGGATGCGAACCATGTACCTCATGCGTACCCTTGAAAGGTCCTGGTGTGGTTTTGGTAATTGAGTGACAACCTAGGTGGACTAATTATGTTTATGTGAGATACACAGGTGATTCATTCACAGGTACACGTGTGTGAGCAACATATGCCATGAAGATAGAAATGGCTCGGAGATGTTGCAAAGCTCACACATGTGATGATAAAGGAGCTCATTGCACAGGAAACATGACATTGAATCATGTGATCAAGGTGGAGAAGATCAAGACAAGACTTGGCTTGATGGACCAGTTGCAAGAGTGAAGGACAAGTCGGAGGTTTTGGAGTGATGGACCTCATGGCGGTGAAGCTTGAGCAAGACTTAGCACTGGTGCCCTGTACAGAAAAGATAGGGTTTCACAAAGTGGCCAAACGCTGGCCTTAGCAGGATCGGCGCGTTCGGTCAGTGGTAGCAGTGAGCGTGTGGTCTCGGTCTCATGATCGGACACTGGCATGAAAAGTGATCGGACGCTCAGGTCCTGCATCTGGTCAGTGCTGACGTATGGTGACATAGGCGGTGCTAGAGTGAGGCGCATAGGCGCAGAACTGATAGGATGCTAGTCTACGTCTGGTCATGGTGGACCAGATGCGTCCGGTCACAAAATAGAGGCTCGGGGAGCTCTTTGGAAATGACCGGACTCAGGCGTAGCAGCGTTCGGTCATCTCACTATGCTGCGTCCGGTCGTGACTTGACTATTAACGCGAGACAGTCGACCATTGAGAACTAGTGACTAAGGTTGAATAGAGGCGATGCGTGGCGTGCATTCGTTGACCGAACACTAGCAGGGTGTGTCCGGTCGATCCGACCGGAGCGTTTGGTCACCCCAAGCAGTGCCTAGTGAAGGGGTACAATGGCTCTATTTTCATGGGGGCTATAAATAGAAGGGGGTCTTAGCCTTGGACTAGTCACTGAGCACACTAGAGCCTTGGTGGCTTATGTGGTAGTACTTGGGAGCCCTCCATCTCACACATGCTTG